>NW_007233268.1:269322-307991 GCF_000164805.1 Carlito syrichta | reverse complement strand
CCAAGTAGCTGGAAATTACAGGCATGCGCTACCACGCCCGGATGATTTTTTTGATTTATTGTAGAGATGAGGTCTTGCTGCCCAGGTGGGTCTCGACCCCGCGGGCTCAGACAATCCACTCACCTCAGCCTCCCAAAGGCGCAGGGATTACAGGCTGAGCCACCGAGCCCAGCTTTCTCCTTATTTTCTTAATCAAGGTCCTTGATAGTTCGCACCTGAATCACTGCCTCCCAGTCTTCTCTTTGCAGTTTATTCAGGACTAGGGGCAGGTTTAACTCTGCATGGCGGGCTCTGCTCACTGCTCCATCTCAGGCATCCAGAACAGTGCAGCCTGACATGTGATGAGTGCTCAGTGGATATTTGTTGAGTGACTAAATGAATGAGTTGGCAAGAACAGAGTCCACAACTTTAGTATAAGAGTTACCTGGGAGCCTTATTAGAATAGATGCCAGGCCCCACCCTCAGAGACACTGATAGAGTAGGTATGGAATAGGCCCAGATGCACCCGTGTGGTATGGAGGGTAGGTGGAAGCCAGGGGAGTGAATGTTCTTGAGGGAGGCAGTTGGAGGACCTCCCCACCAGTGACCGTGTGTGTGTGTGTGTGTGTGTGTGTGTGTGTGTGTGTAATGTCACCCCAGGATTTGCTCTGCCTGGAGCAGTGGTTCTCATTCTGCATTGTGTAGTCCATATTTTACGAGAGTTTCACATTTTATTTTGAAGTAAATAAAGTATACTTTTATAAATAGATAGGGTTTTTTAAAGCTCCGGGTAGCTGCTGGCCTCAGGATGTGGTTGCCTTTTCCTCCTGCACACTGGACCACAGTGCTCTTGATCACTGCCTTCTGCTGTTGTCCCAGGCAGCGCTGATGTTTTGGGACATTGAGGGCCTGTTCCCAGCCTGGCTTCGTGGTTCCCAGCCTCTGCCTATCATTCTCCTCCACCTGCGCCTCCCTGCAGCCCATGCCTGTGGCCCCATCGTGCACCTCGTGGTCACCCAGAATGCTCCTGCATCCTGCAATACCCTGTTTTGACTCACCTCATCTCCAGTTGGATCTGCTCATTTAACAGGCATTTGAAGTGCCCACTAAAGACAGGCATTATTCCAGAACAAGACAAACAAAATCCCTGCTCTTGTGAAGCTTCCATTCACAAGTGCTGATGAAAACAGTAATCATAATTAGGATGTGAAGGATAGCTTATTAGAGTATGACAAATGCTAGAGAAAAACAAAGAACAGGGCAAGGTGATGGCAGTGCTGGAGAGGGGCTGTGTGGGTTGCACTTTTACAAGGGTGGCTGGGTTGTGTCATTCAGAGAGTGGTACCTGGCCTAGAGCGCTGAGGGTTAGCTGCGGGCAGGAGTGGGCTGAGGGACAAAGGCCTTGAGATGGGCTCTGCTTGGTAGATGCGAAGAGCATCAAGGAAGCCAGGACAGCTGGGCAGCAGGTAAGGGATGCAGAGGATGAGGGAGCAGCAGGACATGAGGACAGAGGGTCCCTGGGGGAGGGTGGGTCATATAGGGCCTTGGACAATGACAGGGACTTGGGCTTTTACAGCATGAACTGGAAGTCATTGCAGGGCTTTGGGTGAGGAAGTGCCATGATTATTCTTAGGTTTCAGAAGGGTCACCCTGTGTTGTATTCATGAAACATTAGAGGGGCTGGTTTTGTCGTGGAGAGAAGGAAGCAGACCAGTGGGATTCGACTGCAATATTTCAGGGGAGAGAAATACTGGGGGCTTGGACCAGAGTGGTAGCAGCAGAGGTGGTGGGAAGTACTCAAACTCTGGGTGTGTATTTTTTTTTTTTTTGAGTTGGAGTCTCACTCTGTCGCCCAGACTGGAGTACAGTAGCCGCTCCTGGCTACCGCAGCCTCGACCTGCTGGACTCCGGCGATCCTTCCGCCTCAGTCTTCCAAGTAGCTGGAACTATAGGCGTGTGCTACCACGCCCGGCTAATTTTTTGATTTATTGTAGAGATGAGGTCTCGCCAAGTTGCCCAGGCGAGTCTCAAGCCCCTCGGCTCAGGCAATCCACTCACCTCAACCTCCCAAAGCACGGGATGACAGTCTGAGCCACCAAGCCCGGCTTCCGGATGTGTTTTAAAGGTGGAACCAGCAGTGTGTGCAGCTGCAGAGCAGGGAAGGCATGTGTTGAGGGACTTGGTCTTGAACATCAGGAAATCTAGAGGGGCTGCTGATTGGCATGGGGAGGGCTGTGAGTGGCTCAGGAGTGGTGATAGGACATGGATCAGGAGCGTTGTTGAGTTTGAGGTGCCAATCTGACCCTTAAAGGGAGAGGTAGAGTGAGCACTAGAACAGACAAGTCCAACCTGCGGCACAGGACAACTAGTAATGCGGCCCCACAACATCTTTTAACATCATGTGCTATTTAGCATTTATTTACTTTGTGACCCCATGTGTATTTCCATTTTTGAAGTTCACAATCACGACATTGCTCTTTGGTAACACATACATTTATGAGCAATTCATGACAGTGCTCTTTGGTAGCACATACATTTATAAGCAGCTGTTTTCAGTTATGAAGCACACAAAGCAAAACTGGAGCAAGCATTTCTGACGAGCACCTTGAGAACTCCCGAAGAATTGCGACCACTTCTTTTGAACCAGACAGACATTGATAGATTAGTTTACAAAAACAAGGTCAAATTTTCCACTAGTTTTATATTCTCATTTTTCTAAGCTTTATGATAAAAAATATTTTAAAAGTTTTATTATGTATATACACTAACTATATTATATAATTTATATGTGACCCAAGACAATTCCTCTTTACTTGATGCAACCCAGGAAAGCCAAACACCCCTGCACTAGAAGATAAGTCCAGAGCTCAGGTGTGGGGTCTAGGCTAGAGGTGAATTTGGGAATCGTCCCTTCAACAAAAAAGGAAAGACAGTGAAGCCAGAAACAAGCCTGAAAGAACTAGTGGTTCTGCCTGGGATAGACCTGTCTCTGTCCCTGCCCTTGCCCAAGTCCCCCTGCAAGAGCCCTGCTCAGTCCACTCATCTCATTCCGTGGCTAGAAGAACCCAGGGATGGAGGACCAGGTGCTTCTGTGAGTCACCAAATGTCTGGTCTCCAGGGGAGAGCACCATGACGTTGGCTTGCATGCATTCTGCTTGCCTATGTGTGACTCTTTGGTCATTTCTTTTTTTTTTTTTTATAATCAATATTTTTTATTATGATGTTGTGGGGTACAGTTAAGGGTTAGGTATACAAATATGTTTCATTCAGGCACCCTATTGATAAGAGGTGCTTTCCCATCCCCAGACAGATATTTGCTACCGTTAATCCCATCTCCCTCCCCCGCATATTGTGCCTGAAGAGTGAGGACTGATTTCTCCTGTGGTTTTCTTCAAGTACCGGTGAGAGCAGCCTGCAGCTTCATGCTTGCTGTGGCCCCCAGGGCCCTGCTGGCGACTTTTTTTCGGGCTGCAAGTATGCTGCAGTTCCACTGAGGTCTTTGTGGTCCTGCAAGCTTCCTGGCCTCCGCCAGGTTATTTTTACCCTTCCCCCCACTCCCCCACTGACTCTGTGTGAACGAGCGTTTCTTGATGTGTGGAAACTGAGAGAACCAACCTTACTTTTGCAGGATTAAGTATGGCAGAAATTATGGTTGTAATTTGCATAACGCCTCCTGCCTGTCTGTTTCTTATATGTCCTCTCAAAACTGAAAATGGGACAAGAGTTTCTTGGGGACTTCTGCAGTCATCTGGGTCCTCTAAATCCATTCTTTTATTATTTTTGAGTTATCCTCTTCACATTCACTAAAGAACTGCAGAGTTAATTAATTAACACCTCAGACAGTTGGAGGCGGAATCTCTTAGGAACCGTCCCTTCATGTGCGCCCTTCTCTGACAAGTACCATGAAGCATGAAAGACCACTGCCTGTATGCTATTGATTGATTGATTGATTGATTTGATAACATGGTACCAAACCTGAATATTTTTGAAAGAAAAAAAAATGCCATGGCCTTTCCCTGCTCTGACCTGCTTTCCAGCTCTCAGATCTACCCGGAATCCCTCCTTCACCTGTTCACACAGGTCCTCGCCAAGCCCTGGCCTCAAGCAACTCCCCTTCTCTGCCCCCAGGACCCTGATGATACCTCTGTTGCAGTGCTTATCACTGGTCCTGTGGTTAGTTACAGTCACATCTCTGAGAACATGATCTCCTTGAGGACACAGTCTCTGAATCTTCTACTCACCCAGAGCCCAGCACAACACTCCTTGCATAGAGGGTCCCGTTGGAGGACTGGGCAGAAGCATAGAAGGTGGTATTTGCTCTTTCTTTTAGGGTTCAGGATTCAGAGCCTTCGTCTCCTGTGATTCTCAGGATGGAGGCATCAGGCTGTTGCAGCCCCGGCTTCCTGCCGAGGCCCGTCCCAGGCTTGGGTGTGAACATGTAGCCCAGCCCAGGGAGAAGGTAGAAGGGGCCATGCCACCTAGGGAACTGATGTCTTTACTTCAACCTGCTATCTGTTCTTCAAATGCCTGGCCTTATTTTTTTTTTTTCTTTCTTTCTTTCTTTTTTTTTTTGTGAGAGAGTAGGATTTATTGAGAGGATAGAACAGCTCCCATGGTGGGAGGGGACCCAAGAGGGTTGCCCTGCCTGGCCTTTCATATGGAAGACAAAACTTGTTCTTAGAGAAAGTTCACCTGTCTCTGGGTGGGGTTCAAGAAGGGTGAGAGAGCCTCAGAGGAAGGGGATGCCTGCCACTGCTGTGTGTGGGGAAGGGGTATGTACAAGCCCATCTGCTGTCTGTGGGATGCAGTCCTTGGTATGTGGACAGCCAGCACACTCCACATATTTTCACAGTACTTAGGAAGCATCCTTGTGGTTGCTGGATTGAGGGATGTGCATACGTTTCAAGTGTCAGTTGACAATGAAAGGAATGCAGTATTCAAACAAAGTTTTGTGTGGCTTTTGTTTTGTTTTGGTTTTTACTCTAGTTTCATCAAATGCCCGTCAGTTGACTTCATCTCCTCACATCCCTGAGGTTTGTGCATTCACTCTCCATTTTTTTCTCTTTGCCATGTTGTTTATTCAAAACAAAACTTTATTATGGAAAACCTCAAACATATACAAAGTAAAATACTAAGATAAGCCTCCTCGTGGCACTGCCATCTGCCTTCAGCGGCTGTTAACCTTCTGCTGTTCTTGTAGCTGCCGTGGTGTCACTCACACTCCACCCTAGTCTACGATCTTTCCTTTGTCGAGGTCTTTCTTTTGTAATGGGAGGGGGAGAGAGAGAGAAAGAGAGAGAAAACTCTTCAGGGGTGTGTCCCATTCATCTGAATCAGTGGGATGCAATCAACCCAGCATTGGTCTGGAGCTCAGGGACCTTTGTCATCCAGTCAGCCATTGAGTTGGACAGCTGTGTGGCCTGGATAGCCTTGTCATGTTCTTGGGCTATTTCTAAAGTCGGGGGTTTGCGTTAGATGCCAGTTCTGGTGTAGTCAGCATGCATTCGTGCTAAGCACATTTCATATATTACATAGTTTTAATCATCACCACATCTGTGAGGTAGGGGTTGTTATTGTCTCTATTTCACAGATGCAGAAACTGAGAAACAGGAAAGATGAATGACTTGCCCTGAGTCACTCCAGGTTCAAAGGTGAGCCAGGATCTGAACCTAGGCAGCCTGGCCCTGGAGCCCATATTCCAGAATCAGAAAATACGTGCTATATGAGCGAACTCCCCAGGTGGTGAAGCATGAATATCCTGGAAGATCTCAAGACGTTGTACTGGGGCACAGAAGGAAAATACCAGAACTTGTACTTCAGCTTGTTATTTGTCATCTTTCATTGTCTACTTTTTGTGTTTTAAGTATCAGTAGATTTTGTGTTATATTTTATTTATTTATTTATTTATTTAGTTGGAGTCTCACTCTGTCACCCAGACTGGAGTGCAGTGGCTGCTCCCGACCATCGCAGCCTCAACCTGCTGGGCTCCGGCACTCCTTCCGCCTCAGCCTTCCAAGTAGCCAGAATTACAGGCATGCGCTACCACGCCTGGCTGATTTTTTTGATTTATTGTAGCGATGAGGTCTCGCCAAGTTGCCCAGGCGGGTCTCAAACCCGCGGGCTCAGGCAATCCGCTCACCTCAGCCTCCCAAAGGTGCGGGATTACAGGCTGAGCCACTGAGCCCGGCCTGTATCATGTTTTAAAACACACAAACACACACACACGTATCAGGAGCATGTGCTCTCATTCTTTTTTTTTTTGAGTCGGAGTCTCACTTGGTCACCCAGACTGGAGTGCAGTGGCCGCTCCCAGCCACCGCAGCCTCGACCCGCTGGGCTCCGTCAATCCTTCCACCTCAGCCTTCCGAGTAGCTGGAACTACAGGCGCGAGCTACCACACCCGGCTAATTTTTTTGATTTATTGTAGAAATGAGGTCTCGCCAAATTGCCCAGGCGGGTCTCGAACCCGCGGGCTCAGGCAATCCACTCACCTTGGCCTCCCAAAGCACTGGGATTACAGGCTGAGCCACCGAGCCCGGCCTGTGCTCTCATTCTTATGAAAAAGGATGTATGATTAAAAGCTAGCAATCCTGAAGAGGCAGGCAACAGGAGTGTCTCCAAGAAAAAGAGGAAATTCTCTTCCAAGGAAGAGCCAGTCAACTGTGAATCAGAAGAGGCTGCTAGCAGCAAGAGCAGGTCCAAGTAGAAGAAAAAGTTCCACCAACCACCCCAGGAAGACTGGAATGGACATTCCCTGGGAGAGGGGCATACTATACCCTAAGGTGCCAATTTCCTATCCCATGTCCTGCACCCCAGTCAAAAACAAAATTCAGAAGAAAAAAAAGTTTAGACACCGGTGCTCTCGATTAATACTATTATTTACGTTTTCTGATTTCTTTGATCAGAATTTATAGTATCTAAGCATGACAATAAGTTAAAATGTTTAGAAATTTCAGTCTTTCAATAAATTAAGTGTCTATGCATGTCAGGTCCTGGGCTGAATGCTAGGTTACAGTCTTCTAATGCACAAAAAATATCTCATGCATTTTACAAGATGACTTTGAATACCCTTGGAGAGACTTTTCCTGTGGAGTTCTGCACTGCTGTCTGACTGTATTCTAAAGACGTACGACGTCTCCTGAATCTATAGAAATCGATTGAAAGGAAGAAGAGAACTGAGATGGCCACTTGGATTTTTGTCACCACTTGGCGTGGGTGGTTCTGACTGCTTTACCGTTTATATTGAGGATTCTGAGAAGAAGATGGCTGAAGATTGGTAAACAGACAACTTGACAGCTAGCTGTAGACTGGCCTCATGCTGTAGTACTTAAGAGCAAGGACATAGAGCCAGACCACCTGAGTTTGAATCCTGCCTGTGCCGTTTGTTCAATCTCTCTGTGCCTCAGTTTCTCCTTCTGTAAAGTAGGAAAATGGTAGCTGTATATAGTAGGTTGTTATTCATAGTAAACACGAGTGTTTGAAAGTGCTTATATGGAAGTTGGATCAAATAAATTTTTTTTTTTTTTTTTTTGAGTTAGAGTCTCACTCTGTCACCCAGACTGGAGTGCAGTGGCCGTTCCCGGCCACTGCAGCCTCGACCTACTGGGCTCCGGCGATCCTTCCACCTCAGCCTTCCAAGTAGCCGGAATTACAGGCATGCGCTACCACGCCCGGCTGATTTTTTGATTTATTGTAGAGATGAGGTCTTGCTGCCCAGGTGGGTCTCGAACCCGTGGGCTCAGACAATCCACTCACCTCAGCCTCCCAAAAGTGCGGGATTATAGGCTGAGCCACCGAGCCCAGCTCAAATAAATTTTTAAAAAACGGAGAAGGAGGGGAATAAATGAATGTGTTTTAGAAGTAGATAGTCTTCAGAAATTTGAAAAATAGCCGCCTACCTGTTTCTAAATGGGTTCATGATCTTCAAAGCACTTTCACATACACTGTCTTTTGGTTCATAAGAACAGTCTTGTGGGATAGGTGGGACTGATACTGCTATTTCCTCTTGATGAATCAGCAGGATACTTAAGGAATGTAGATGATTTAGCTCAGCCCACATGGCTGCTAACTAGTGAGTGCAGGGCTTGCATGTATTTCTTCTGACTTTTGCATGTTTCCAGTATATCAGCTATCTTAATAATACATTCGTTGACCGGGCTTGGTGGTTCAGCCTGTAATCCCAGCGCTTTGGGAGGCCGAGGCGAATGGATTGCCTGAGCTTGTGGGTTCAAGATCAGCCTGGGCAACTTGGCGAGACCTTGTCTCTACAATAAATTTAAAAATTAGCCGGGTGTGGTAGTGCCTACCTGTAGTTCTGGCTACTTGGAAGGCTGAGGAGGAAGGATCGCGGGAGCCCAGCAGGTCGATGCTGGGGTGGCTGTGAGTGAGCTACTGCACTCCAGCCTGGGTGATGGAGTGAGACTTCAACTCAAAACAAAAAAAATAAATTTGGTACCATTAGTAGCCACTTATAATTTACTTTCTAATGCTTCTATCCCTCTGTAAATAAGGCAGTGTGTCCAAATGGTCCACAATGTAGTCTTTCTATATTTGACCTTTTTTCTTTTCTTTTCTTTTTTTTTTTTTTTGGGCAGTTGAGTTTTAATCCCTATGCTCTGCTTATTGGCATCTCTGTAATTGGTGTTGGGAGCCATGATAACCTATTTTAAATAATCTGAAGCAGTGTTTTATTCCTGACAATTAACTTATTAATTTATTTTTTGAATTGATGTCTCACTCTGTCGCCCAGGCTGGAGTGCAGTGGTACACTCATTGCCACCACAACCTTGACCTGCTGGGCTCAGGCAATCCTTCCGCCTCAGCCTTCCAAGTAGCTGGAACTACATACGCACACCACCACGCCCAGCTTATTCCTGACTTTTTAAACGAGGACCAGTTTTTCCTACTGAGTTGCATCTCTTTTTTTTGGTTTGTTTGTTTTTTTGAGTTGGAGTCTCACTCTGTTGGCTGGGCTGGAGTGCAGTAGCATGCTCACAACCACCCCAGCCTCGATCTGCTGTGCTTAGGTGTTTCTTCTGCCGCAGCCTTTCAAGTAGCCGGAACTACAGGCACGCTACCATGTCCAGCTAATTTTTTGATTTATTGTAGAGATGAGGTCTTGCCAGGTTGCCCAGCCTGGTCCTGAACCCATGGGCTTAGGCAATCCTCTCTCCTCGGCCTCCCAAAGTGCTGGGATTACAGGCTTGAGCCACTGTGCCCGGCTGAGTTGCATCTATTTAGATGGAGATTCAGAATCATTAAAAATCAATCTGGGCTGGGTGTGGTGGCTCACACCTGTAATCCCAGCACTTTGGGAGGCTGAGGCAGCATTGCTTGAACCCAGGAGTTCAAGACCAGCCGGGGCAACATAACGAGACCTCGTCTCTACAAAAAAATGAAAAAAAAAATAAGCCGGGTTTGGTGGTACACCCCTGTAGTTTTAGCTCCTTGGGAGGCTGATGTAGGAGGATCCCCTGAGCCCAGGGGCTTGAGACTGTGGTGAGCCATGATCATGCCATTGTACTCTAACCTGAGACCCCGCCTCAGAAAAAAATTAATCTGATGTGTGTGTGCATCATCTGCAATATGGCTAACTTGGAGGGATAGCTAATGAAGAAAGTTGTTCTTCTCAAGAGCCTGGATTATCAATGTAGGTGACTTTCTGGGTCATGCACACCCCAGGGTAGAGGGTATCGGTCATAACCGGCCGCTTAGGAGCCTGGCACTTGACAGTTCTCAGTGAGGGTTCAGAGACCTGGCCCCAGCCTGGGCTCCCAACATGCTTCTGTCCTAAGGCCACAGAGTAAGACAGTCCTGTAACCTTGTTGGAAACCTCTGCTTATGGGTTCTTACCCATCTGTAGGTCCCTCACAGTTTCTAGAAAGTGAGGGGGCTCTGGCTGTAGAGGAGCTGGAACCATGTCCAGAACCTCTGTAGTTTTCTTGGAAGATGGAATCTCTAGTATAAGACATC
The DNA here is from genome assembly GCF_000164805.1 of Carlito syrichta. NCBI lineage: Eukaryota > Metazoa > Chordata > Mammalia > Primates > Tarsiidae > Carlito > Carlito syrichta. The sequence goes on along the minus strand of NW_007233268.1, from coordinate 298,040 downwards.
ATTAATCAAAGAAATCATCTTAAGTCTCTCTTCTCTCCTTTGCCCCACTGAAGTTTGGTTTTTTGAATTACTACCAGGGATGTGAGGGGCTGTGACCATCTCTCTGTCACACTATGCTGTGTGTCCTGTAAAGTCTGTTGTGGATTTTAGGATTTTCGACCTTCTGTTGCAAGGGAAATCATTGATTGCAGTATGCAACCCAATGATCCTTGGAAGGAATAATAGGGTTGAAGTCATCCAGGGGGCCCCCTAATGGTAGTCCACGGTGCCGGAAGAATATTTTTGCTCATCCACAGCAAGACAGGAAAAATAAAAACAGTGGTGGTTTCTTGAACCCAGATGTGTCTAGCAGGCCCAGTACCCTAAGATTTTTGTCTCTTCTGCTTTTTGCTATTAAAACAGTCTTTGAAAGTATCTTGTTTGGCAACCTAAGTTATTTCTGTTTTCATTGACCAGAGGAAGAAAGGGGCAGTTTGGCAAGTGTTTGAAATCTAGACGTCTAGGCTCTATTCATTTAGTCTAACTCACACTTGATTCAAGGATTTCTTAATTCCTTTAAAAAAAAATTCTAACATTAAGTGCAAAATTTGATTGATTATAATATTAGGTTCTTGATATACTCATGTCCCATTATCAATTTTAGTTTGTTTAGCTTCTGTGTTTATTGAATGATGTAATAAATATTCCAAACCCTTTACCCAAGATAAACTTGGGAAATGACGATAGTTTACCTCTAACCACAGTGTCCCTGACCTACTTCCCTCTCCCCTCTGCCAACTACCCCTCCATTCCCAGGTAGCTAACCACCTGAATCCCAGATGCATCTCTGCTGGTGGTTATTTTATTACTGACAGTCATTCAGCCTCAATAAATGTTTGAATGAATAACTAAATGAATGTCTGAATATCAACAGTGGAATCCTGTTGTTGTTCTTCTAAGAATACTTTTTTCTCCTCTTAAATTTACCTCTGTCCTTAGTTTTCTCTCATTGGTCCTAATTCTTGGTACCCCTTTATGTCCCGTTGGATATTTGGAAACTGCTGCTCACGTTAGCTCCCGGAGGGTAAAGGTGGCATCTCATTCAAACTTGAATTCCCTGCAGGACCTGACAGGTGGTAGAGTCTTGGGAAATGTTTGCTGTATTCAGTTAAATTTTTCTCATATGTCATCATCTCTTTTGCAGCGTCCACATCCCTGGTTCTCTGCATGAGTGGTTTCCAGATCCCTGGCCTTTCCCTTTCCTCCCTCTGGATACATTGTTGTCTCCCAGCATTTCTTGGATGGGCCTACAGTTGGCAACACTTCAGGTGTGGCTTGGTCAGGAAGAGCACCACGGATCTGCTCTCCATGGCCTCAGTGTGTTACTCACATGTGCTCTTTCAGGGTTCTTGTTTCCTTTGCAGTTGAACAAACACTGTCAGCCAGAGGCTAGTGAGCATTTGAGGCAGGGGAGGGGAACCGAAGTTTTGGCATATCTAGTACTTTTCATCTTTGCCCCAACTATATTGAATTTTGTGCTTACCATTAATTGTAGCACTTCTCATTTTTTTCATTTCCAACTCATTTTATAAAACTAGAGCAAAATGCGTTTTAACAGTGGTTTTAAAATTCCTATTTGGCAATGGAACCCTTTTTCTTCAAAGCAGTTAAGGTTAAACCAGAGTACGAAGCCCAAGCATCTCCCCATGCCTAGTTCTTGAGAGCTTCGGATGTTCCAGAGCAGAATTCTGACACGGGTGCACTGGCACATCCAAAGAACTGCACATGTGCTGCTGAGCAGGGCTGCCACTGCCGGCCTAAGTGACCTGCTGGCTGGTAGTGCCCTCGTCACATAAGATAGAAGTCTGTGTGGGTGGCCAGGGAGGAGCTTCGGTTGGGGAGACAGAGTTTTTCTACATTTGAACATGGTCTGCACCAGCTTTCTTAATAGCCCCATCAGACTTCTGCCTCATTTAAAGCTTTTGATCAACTCTAAGACCCTCCCGTCAAGGCCCCCCCCCCAAGAACTGTTGTTGCCAATCAGGTCGCTAGCTTGTGGTTTAATTTTTTAAAAAGCAGCTTTGAAGATTTAAAAAATATTTGTATTAAATTTCTTCTTGTAACTTTAAACCCTGTGCCTTGCCCATTAATATCTCCTTGCCACTGACCTTCTTAATATGCAGTCTTGATTTTTAGATCCGATTCTTAAATGTAATTACTGCAAATTAGCATCTGGTGATTCGGAGGACGTTGGCATCATTCCAATACAGTGGCGTCATTTTGCTACAGCTGAAGAGACATAGTTTATTTGTGAAGGACAGGGGAAGGTAGAAGAGAGAAACAGTACCTTTGTGAATCCATCTGAGTGATGCCTGCATTTCATTTCCTCATCCAGAGTAGTATCCACCCCCCTCATTTGCAGAATGCCATCAGGGTATGCTTGGGATGTATGTCTTGAGAACACGGTGAGATGTAACATTAGGTACTACGGCGTGCCAGCCTTCCAGTGAGAAGATGTAGGCATGAGTGACATGAGAGATGAGTAACATTCTAGTGGCAAAATTTAACATTTTACTTAAATAATATATGTAGACAGTGACTAGTCAAACAGAAAAGACAATGATGAAAAGCACGAGTTGCCCTTCTCTGTATTCCTGGTACCCAGAAGCAACTTTCGATGGTATTTGTTGACTGTCTGCTAAGAAACATGAGGCGTTTTCTCAGTTACCCACTCCTGCTGACGTCCTTTTGCTACTTTCAGTGTTTGGTAGTTATTTTTGCTCCTTTGTTGGCAGTGTTTGTGATTTTTAGGTGATAAATTTTATTTTGTGCTCCATCCACTTTCATGAATATCTGAACTCGGTTCATCTTCCTCCACCCCCAGCTCCTGCTTGCTCTCAGCTTAACTTTACTCTACTATAAGATCAAGTTTGTAAACATTTGCATTCTTATAGTCACAAATAACTTTTCCATTGAGTTTCTGTTGTTTGAATCTATAAGTTAAAAAAACCAACAAATACTATTACTATTGGGACACATGGCATCCACATGGCATGCGTGAGTAACACTTCCTACTGATAGTTTCAGGGCTTCCTGACCAATCAGAGATCACTGTTTTCTAGATCTTTCTGGATTCATGCACATTGTACTCAACAGTGGCTTAAAACACTGCCAAACAGATGCCATTTGATTTCATCTTTGAGTCTTGATGTCGTTGTACTGCATCCTGCTTGTCCTGAATTTTGTGATTCCCTTTTCTGTTCCTTGTTTAGAAAAGGATAGTGGGCTTTCGTCATACATTCGGATGTGTCCATCTTCTTTATTACACTGGCTTTTGCATGACACGCTCTCTTCTAGAACACTCCACTCTCCCATTTCAAATTGCTGCTTCCATGCTTGTGACTCAGGGGTCATTTGGGTCTTTCCTTCATTGTCCTTCTTGAATGAACTCACTGTTTTCTGGATTCTCTGTGTTCTTTCTTGGTTTTCTCTATGGTTTTGCTAGCGTAAAGTTCTTAGTATCATCAAAGGAATGAGAGTGTAGTAGGTAAACTTTCTAGAAACCACTTTTTTGGTCCGTTTCTGGGGTGAAGATCAGTTGAGATTGTAGAAGGCATTGTCCTGTAGACGTGGGCCTCCCAGCACCTCAAATTCAGAGTCTGGTGCTGCGCTGATTCTGGTTTCTTTCTAGATGGCCCGTGTGTGTGTGTGTGTGTGTGTGTGTGTGTGTGGTGTGGTGTGTGTGTTTTCTTTTAAGGAAGCTTTTAGGATCCTTTTCTTCTTAATGTTCTAAAGTTTTACAAAAGCATTCCAAGGGAAGGTCTTTTAAAAATTATTACTAATTTTGTTATGTTGAACACTTACTGTCGGGGCCCTTATCAACTGAAGACTTGGATCCTTTGGTCAAGAGAGTTTTCTTTAAGATTCCTTTCAGGATTTATTTTCTTCCATTTTCATGGTTCTCTCTTATTATGGCGTATATAATACTGACTTCCTGGATAATCCTTGTTCTCATTATTCCTCATCTCTTTGTCTAGTTTGTTTGATATCCTGGGAGGTCTCTTCAACTTTATTTTCTGGACTCTGAGTTAAATTTTGTATTTTAGTCATCATTTTTCATCTGTTTCTTACCCTTAGACTTTCCTTTTTCATAGCATCCTGTTCTTGTTTAGAGGATATATTTTATCAAGTCCATGAGTATATGTCTTTTTTTTGAGTTGGAGTCTCACTCTGTCACTCAGACTGGAGTGCAGTGGCCGCTCCTGGCCACTGCAGCCTCGACCTGCTGGGCTCCAGCGATCCTTCCCACCTCATCCTTCCGAGTAGCTGGAACTACAGGCGCGTGCTACAATGCCCGGCTAATTATTGTAGAGATGAGGTCTTGCCAAGTTGCTCAGGCAGGTCTCAAACCCACAGGCTCAGGCAATCCATTCACCTCAGCCTCCCAGAGCGCTGGGATTACAGGCTGAACCACCGAGTCCAGCTGAGTATATGTCTTTTTAGAAGTCCTAACTTGATGAGTTTGAAGTGTACACCTGTGAAACCATCAATCCATCATCACTTTAATGCCATAAACCTATTATTCACTCCAGAATCCCCCTCCCACACTTTTTTTTTTGGTGATAAAGCACTTTGTATAAGATCGTTCCTGTTAACAAATTGTTAAGTGTATAATGCAGTGTTGTTAATCGTCGTCTCTATATTGTACAATAACTCTCCAGACCTTTGTACCCTTTCATTGATACCTCCCCGTTTACCCTCCTTCTAACCCTTGGCAACCTCCATTCTGTTTTCTGCTTCTGTTTTGGATTCCAAATGTAAGTGAGATCACGGTCTGACTTATTTCACTTGATATAATGTCCTCGCAGACCATCCATGCTGTTGCAAATGACAGGATTTCCTTCTTTCTCAAAGCTGCACAGTCATTGGCCCTCCGAATATGGGGATTCCACATTCTCAGATTCAACCAGCTGCAGACTGAAAATACAGTAAAGGATGTAGACCTTGTGGGTACGGAGAGCCAGCTGTTCATACCCAAGGGCTCCACAGGGCCTACTGCAGGACTTGTGCGTCCAGATTGTGGTATCTGAGGGGTGTCCTGCAACCAATCTCCCGAGGATACTGAGGAATGACTGTAGTCCACGTTTGCATAGGACATGCTTTTTCAGAGGGATCTTTTAAATAACAGTTTCATAAACCTGTGTCTTTCATTGTTGACCTGCCAAGACTGTTGCATGTGTTGGTGTGATCAGGGCATTCCATCACATAACCCCAGGGCTAACTGCTGGTGTCTCAGCCTATGTGAATGACACCACCAGAGTTGCCCTGAGCAGTTACAGGTAAACCTCTTCATGGGTGAGACTCTCTGGTAATTGTATTATGCCGCCAGCCGGGTCAGTTTCACTTGGTGTCTGATAGTCAAGGAACTGACTAGATCACTGTGTTAGGGCCTGTGCTCACAATGTCTTGTTGAATTACCATAGTCCCCGGGGAGTTTACTGTAGGCTGTTTTAGGGATATCCAAACGCCATCCTGGGGATCTGGAATTGGTCACACTCAGCTAGTACACACTACGTGACTCTCAAGAAGCACTTTGCTAATTTACAATGAGAAATGTTAGGTAAAGTGTTTATAACAAAGTTATTACTTTGTTATAAACACATTGTCTCTATACAGGCAAATTGTAAAGAAAGCCAGATTACCAAAGGCTTCCTGGGATATATGGAATCAGCACAGGAGAAATGGCTGCCGCATTGCATGGTCAATGGTGTCAGTCCTAACTAATCTGATCACCCACAGTGACACTGTCCTCCCACAGCTGAGGTGACCTGGGTGTTTGCATTTATCCGTCCGGTGACTCATCTCTTCATGGTGCTAGTATGGCCTTTAAGTAGAATGAATTTTAAATGATTTTCAAAGTAAAATGCTAAGTGGTATTCTATGTTTAAATAACAAAACAGGGCTGGCTCGGTGGCTTACTCTGTAATCCCAGCACTTTGGGAGGCTGAGGCGAGTGGATTGCCTGAGTCCACTGGTTCGAGACCAACTCGGGCAACTTAGCAAGACCTCATCTTTACAATAAATTTAAAAATTAGCCAGGTGTAGTAGTGCATGCCTGTAGTTCTGTCTACTTGGAAGTCAGAGGCAGAAGGATTGCTGGAGCCCAGTAGCGGGTCAATGCTGGGGTGGCCGTGAGCATGCCACTGCACTCCAGCCTGGGCGCCAGAGTGAGACTCCAACATAAATGAATGAATGAATGAATGAATGACACAAGGCAGCAGCTCTAAATAGTTTATCCTTGGTAGCCTTGAGCCCCCCCATCCCATGGAGGGATGCAGGAAAGTATCAGAAGTTCATGTTTGTGGATCACTTACTGTAGCCAGGGCTTATGGGATGACATTTCCTCCCATTCTGCCCTCAAAAATACAGCTCTCTGAGGCAGGGTCTAGGTGGGGACTCCCTTTATTCAGGAGGAAAGGAGGCCATGTCATCACCCCCCACCATGTGTAGCATAGGTGCCTAGGTGGTTTTCACCTGAGTCTTTCTGGCTCCACCTTTGCCTTCCCCAGGCAGCTGCAGGTGCTTGAAATGTATCCCTTGGAGGAGAAGGTGTGAGAGCTAGCAGTGGGCTCTACCACACAGACCCTTAGAAGCCACTGGCGAATACTGTGCATGGCCGCCCCCCCCACCACAGACACTAGGAACAGAAGAGCCTTGTCCTGGCCTGACAAGGAAGAAAAACCAGCTGATGGCAGAAAAGATGGCAAAAAGATGCTGATGCAGATGGAGGCCTACAGGTAGAGAGACTGGCAAACCTTCACCTCCAGCAGCCAAAGCCCCCAAGTTGACTGTTGCCCAGTTGAGTTACAGATTCTGTTTTTCAAGCCAGATAGACGTGTTGAGTAAGTATAACTTTCCCCTGAGCCATGTCCTAATACTTACATGGGGTTAATGTTTCCGTTGTCTGGGACTCTCAGGCTCTCTAGGCATCGGGCTGAGGCCAGACCCTCAGGGACGAGCGGAAGGGACTCATCACCACAGAGCTCCAGTCTGGTTCTCAACAGCAGAATTTCAGAGTGGCCCACTATATGTTCTTTTAGCACTACAGCTTACAACAATCTGTGATGAAATAGGTCTAAAATATCTTGTGCACTTCTTTTCCATCCTAAGCAGAAAATCAGTAATGTAATCATTTATTAATGATGCAGGATTATCACTGTGGAAATGGAGTATCATACAGTGCAGTGATTTTTGATCGACGGTTGATTTATATCTTGTCTAGAATGATGTATAAAATATTCAAAAGGATAAATTACAATAAGGGAGAAACATAAACAAGGCTGGGAAAATAAAATGGAGCCACAAATGAAGTTTAAAAATGTCTTACCTAGTTCCCGGCTGCTTGTCCTATGAGGTCTGTACTGGGTAGAGTCACGCTCGAGCTCTGTGGGTCTGTGGGGCTGTTGGATACCCCCACACAAAGTGCCCTAGACTGCGTTCCCCTTCTTTCTTCTCTTCTTTCTCTTCCTTCCCTTTCTCCTCTTCCCCCTTCCTCCTCCTGTTTTTGGTTTTATCAAGGATGGAGTTTTCTGCTCCCAGTTCATCCTTGTATTTTTTGTTTTGTTTTGTTTTTGTTTTTGAGTTGGAGTCTTACTCTGTTGCCCAGTCTGGAGTGTAGCAGCACGCTCACGGCCACCCAAGTGTTGACCTGCTAGACTCAGGCGATCCTTCTGCCTCAACCTTCCAAGTAGCCGGACCTACAGGCACACGCTACCACAGTTGGCTAATTTTTGGTGGGTTTTTTTGTTTTTGTTTTTACTGTAGAGATGAGGTCTCGCCAAGTTGCCCAGACTGCTCTTGAACCGTGGGCTCAGGCAATCTGTTTATCTCGGCCTCCCAAAGTGCTGGGATTACAGGCTTGAGCCACCGTGCCCGGCTTTGATTTTTTTTTTTTTAATTTGTGGTGGGTTTGGGAAAAATAGGGTACATGCCTTTACTCTGCCAAGTTTTGTTACAAGTCTTCTAAATCCTGCACCGAGTAGTATTTCCTTGTTATCTTAGTTATAACAACTCTTATTATGTTTTTATACTCTAGTGTCTTACAGAATAATCAGAGTCCAGCAGTCATAATGTTGCAGGGAGGAGGCATCAAGTGGGTATGCAGAACCACCACGATTTAGTCCCAGGAGGTTCTCTCAGGAGGCTCTCCTGAGAAATGGGTCTAAAATATGCTGTGCACTTCTCAGGATCGCGTTACTCAGGTGTGCGAGTGCCCACTGGGTACCAGAGTCTAGTCTAACGATGATGCGCAAGTGAATACAATCTAACCCAAACTTTCCCCAGATGCTTAAAGCTTGGATTTCGTATTCTAGTTTAGTATTATGATAACCTTGCTTATTTCGATAGTCAAGGTGATGATTATATCACCTCTCAGTACCTGGTGTTCTCATCATCATCATCATCATCATCATCATTATTATTATTATTATTATTTTTTTTTTTTGAGTTGGCGTCTCACTCTGTCACCCAGACTGGAGTACAGTGGCTGCTCCCGGCCACTGCAGCCTCGACCTGCTGGGCTCCAGCGATCCAAGCCTTCCAAGTAGCTGGAACTACAGGCGCGCGCTACCACACCCGGCTAATACTTTGATTTATTGTAGAGATGAGGTCTCGCCAAGTTGCCCAGGCGGGTCTCGAATCTGTGGGCTCAGGCAATCCACTCACCTCAGCCTCCCAAAGTGCGGGATTACAGGCTGAGCCACCAAGCCCGGGTACTCATCATTATTTTTAACGTAAGGTGGTCACTGAAGTTTTTATTTCTCCTTGATTCAGTGGTTTAAAATTTTTCTGCATCCTCTTCCCTCCCCCACCCTCCCCATTACAGGAATTTTCCTTCCTCTCTTGGTTATTTGCTTCTTTTTCTGTTGTTCTTATTACTTGCATTGTGGTCAAAGAATGTGTCACGGCTTCTGTTTACTTTGATTCTTAAGATTGGTCCCTTTTTTGTTTTTTTTGAGTTGGAATCTCACTCTGTCTCCCAGACTGGAGTACAGTGGCCGCTTCTGGCCACCGCAGCCTCGACCTGCTGGACTCTGATGATCCTTCCACCTCAGCCTTCCAAGTAGCTGGAACTACAGGCATACGCTACCACGCCCAGCTAATTTTTGATTTATTGTAGAGATGAGGTCTTGTCAAGTTGCCCAGGCGGGTCTCGAACCCGCAGGCTCAGGCAATCCACTCACTTCAGCCTCCCAAAGGCACGGGATTACAGGCTGAGCCACCGAGCCCAGCTTAAACTTCATAGAATCTTTTTACCTGTCTAATGGTTTTCCTCTGATTATCTGTTTATTCAGTGTGTCTCTAACTGCCTGGGACTGGGAGTTGAAATAAGTTTGTCAGAGGTCATATGTAGCTCTGTTCATATCAAGACTAAAGGAGAAAGAAATGTTTAAATGTTTACATTAAAGTGACTTGTGTAAAAGAGTTCTAGAGGGTTTGATGAATTCTCCTTCAGGAGTCCTGGTCTTGTTTTTTCCAAGTCCTTGAACAACTAAATCTTTTCTTTTCCCACATGGTCAGAGAATAGAATTGCCTAGAGTTCAGTAATTCAGAACACTTAAATAGAGATTTTGGGCAATTAGCAAGGGGAGAGGGCATGGTATGGTATCTGTTTGCTTGAGAAATTTAAGGTGAGAAATTCAAACTGTCTGATTATTTGGCAGGTGGAGCCTCCTAGCTCCACTGCGTGTTTGATAAAGAATGTTCTGTGTGCGTTGGCTTGCCTTGCTGTACTAGAAGGTTTGAATAGTCCAGATTCTTTTGAACCACTCTTGATCCTTTGGCTAATAATCAATGTCACAGCACAGCATTCTTTGAAAATTAGAATATAATCAGTCTCCAAAAATAAAGACAGTTTCCCTGAGATAACTAGGAGAATATTGGGTGAGAGGAAGGGGGAGAAAAGGGGCGAATGCATGTGAGGATGATGGTCCACAGCTTGTTGCTCGAGGAACCACGCCTTCTCATGGTCCTTGGGGCCAGTGACTGTCTGGGAACTTGTATGCTAGTCTTTGTCCTGATTGCTACTGTATCATGGATTCTGGGGTTTCTTAGTAAGGTTCTGGTGCTTCCTCATTTAAAAATATGAGTGTGGCATTAGGGGACATCCCTGGAGAGGATTGGCAGGCCTCCTGCACTTCTGATTTCACCTTGCCACCACAGAGTCACTTGTGCCACTCCTCCCTGCCATCGCTGGTGGCTCTGTAGAAACGTGGCTCTGAGTAGATGGGTCTAGCTTTGGAGGCAGGTGTCTGACCTGGGTTCAGAACCAGATTCTGTCACCTGCGTGCTTTGTGGTATTGGGTGATTCATCTGACTGGCAGGAACCTTAATTTCTTGGTCTGTGTAATGGAGCTGGTAATACCACCTTGCTGTTTACTGTTGGGGTTAGAGTTAGGGTATCTAAAGCACATCATCACCACGGTTTATTCTGTTTTGTGCAGAGTGCCTTCTAATGATGAACAAGAGCTGTCAGGTATGGTGGTTCACGCCTGTAATCCTAGCACTTTGGGAGGATCGCTTGAGGCCAGGAGTTTGATACCAACCTGGGCAACATAGCAACCCCTATCTCTATAAAAATGAAAAATTGCTTGGCATCCTGGCATGTGCCTGTAGTCTCAGCTACTCAGGAGGCTGAGGCAGGAGGATCACTTGAGCCCAGGAGTTGGAGGCTGCAGTGAGCTATGATTGCGCCACTGCCCTCCAGCCTGGATGACAGAGCGAGCTCTTATGTCTAAAAAAAGAAAGGAAAGAAACACAAAACCAAGAGCAAACCTTTGCTCTTAAGGAGTGTGACTGTCATGAACACTGCATGTGCACGTGCACACCCACCACCGTGGTTCCTAGCACATTCCCGGTGTACAGGGAACCCTCTGAGAGCTGGGCTGTTATTCACATGCAGAGTACACCTCAGTCCTCCCTGGGAAAAATACCTGTGGTCTGCATGCTTTATGACCTGGTGGGCATAGGGGAAAGTGACAGTGATAGTTGAGAGGGACTGGGGGAGGCAGATGCCAGCCTAATCCATAACCCTCACTTGACAGATGAGAAATCTAAACGGGTAAGTCATCTTTATGCCTAAAGGCATTTTTATGGGTATTAGCGGCAGAACTAGGGATTTGTGGGGTCAGGGTCTTTGACCTCACTTTCTTTAGTATATCCAAGTCATTAAAACCAGGCGAACGGTTAAACTTTAGGGTCTCCCAATGTCTGAATAAAATTGGGACTGTTCTTAGATGATAAAATGGTATCTCCTTCCAAATAATCAAATTAATGATCTATAAGCACAGATTTTCCAGTCTGGATCTGTCTCAGGGGTTAATGAGACATATGTCAACCACAGGAAACAAACTGGCAGGATTATAACATCAGCCATTCTTATTTTAGAGTATGAATAGCATTCTTAGTTTGTTAGACTATAAGCCGCATGAGGGCAAGAAACAGTTCTTTCTTGTTTATTATTATGCTCTCAGCTTGTGGTACCAAAGGCACTCACAGATGCTCGATAACAGTCTGAGGCGCAAATTCCTTCGTTCTCCATCTCTGGGTCCTGGGATGCTTCACAGAGAGAAACCGGCCAGCATATGTGCATACCAACAGCAGGGGAAAGAAGCTCGAGTGAGGTGTTTATTATGTAATACTCAGTTCAGATATTTATTTTTTGTATATGAATTTGTACACTATGTAGTATTTTAATTAAAATTAAATAGTGAAGTCAAAGAAGTAGTGAATATGAAATCTTTTTTTTTGAGTTGGAGTTTCACTCTGCCGCCCACACTGGAGTGCAGTGGCCGCTCCTGGCTACCGCAGCCTCAACCTGCTGGGCTCTGGCGATCCTTCTGCCTCAGCCTTCCACGTAGCCAGAATTACAGGTGCACGCTACCACGCCTGGCTAATTTTTTATTTATTGTAGAGATGAGGTCTCACCAAGTTCCCCAGGCGGGTCTCAAACCCGCGAGCTCAGGCAATCCACTCACCTCAGCCTCTCAAGGCACGGGATTACAGGCTGAGCCACCGGGCCCGGCTGTGAATATGAAATCTTAATAAATCTTATTTTATTTTATTTATTTATTTATTTATTTTTGAGTTGGAGTCTCACTCTCGCCCAGACTGGAGTGCAGTGGCCGCTCCCGGCCACCGCAGCCTCAACCTGCTGGGCTCCGGCGATCCTTCCACCTCAGCCTTCCAAGTAGCCGGAACTACAGGCACAAGCTACCACGCCCTGGCTAAAGTTTTGATTTATTGTAGAGATGAGGTCTCACCAAGTTGCCCAGGTGGGTCTCGAACCCACGGGCTCAGGCATCCACTCACCTCAGCATCCTAAAGCACGGGATTACAGGCTGAGCCACTGAGCCCGGCTATCTTAATAAATCTTAATGTTTTCATAAATATTTTGGCCATATTATTTCATGTTTTCATTAATATTAAGAATTAAAACATGTAGAAGAGGGTAAAAACATGTTTGTTTTTTTTTTGAGTTGGAGTCTCACTCTGTCACCCAGACTGGAGTGCAGTGGCCACTCCCGGCCACTGCAACCTCGACCTGCTGGGCTCCGGCGATCCTTCCGCCTCAGCCTTCCAAGTAGCTGGAACTACAGGCGCGCACTGCCACACCCAGCTAATTTTTTTGTTTTATTGTAGAGATGAGGTCTCACCAAGTTGCCCAGGCGGGTCTCGAACCCGCTGGCTCAGGCAATCCACTTACCTCAGCCTCCCAAAGCACGGGATTACAATCTGAGCCACCGAGCCCATCTAAAACATGCTTCTTTTTCACAATAAACATGCATACAAATAGAGCTATAAAATCAAAAGCATTTGTTAATACTTTATAGAAGATTATATCATTCTGATGACTTTCAAGTTTTGGGTGAAGAAAACAATTCTTTATGACGTTTAAAACTATATAGTTAAAACTCTCCTTTTTCACATTGTTTTGGTGAGAACTCAAAAACCTTGGTAAATTGTCAACAGGGCATCAGATGTATTAGAAGTAATAATGCAGGAACATTCCTGGCTGAGGAAAAGAATTTGAACATTTAGTATGTTGAAGTGCCCACTGGCATCTTGGATGGGATTGTGGAGATGGGACTGTTTGAGGTCCAGTGATTTAGAAAGAGGAGAGAGCCCAGCTGGGGACGCTGATGTGGAGCAGAGTGACTGCTGAAATTGCATCAAAAGCTGGGACAAGAAAGACTCAACGTGAATGCCTAGGAGAGACAGATGAAGCTATAGACAAGCATTGCTCAGAGGAATGGAATGGATTTCATATACTCAGAACGAAGGAAGATCTGGATTCCCAGGAGCACTGCCTGAAATGAGGGTGTCCCTCACCAAGTCTGGCCCCACCATGCCGCTTTCATTCCCCTTCTTTTGTTTTAACATCATAATCCCAGTTTGTAGGAATACCAGTGGGTCCTGAAGCCCCCTGCCTGGTGTAGCCCAGCAAGTCTGCTTCTGGTGGTCAGGCCTGCTCTGCCCTCACTGGGTTCCTACTGGGTGGACGGGGTAGAGTTCCTTTCCACCAGGCTCCCTTGTGTGTGATGAATGCTAGATGCTGTTATAGTCTGAAATTTTTGCTGTGACAGAACAGTTCTGTTTCAGGACAGAAACTCAGGTCTCTATCAGTAGCTGTTTGAAACATTTGTTGGCACGCAGCTTGTGTGAGGCCTGTCCATTTCTGAAATGTTTTAAACTAGGAGACACAGTATTTTATGTCTTGCCAAAGAAAAGCCATTACCACTACAGGATAATTGTAAGACAACAGAAGTTGAGAGCATTGCTGGACATGCAGACTTGCAGAACAGAAGGCTTTTGAACCCCTGACTTCAGAGTGAGCAATATTACAGGCTGTCACTACTTGCAAAAGAAGCAGAATCTGCACTGGCACCCCTAAGTCGCTGGTTACTGCCTTTTACTCCACAGACTAGATTATAAGGATGTTGTGACTGCTTATGAAGAAGAAGAGAATGGAGTGGATGTGGCTAGCTGGGTGTTTTGAATTATTGATGCCATGGTGCATGGTGTTTTTAGTGACCAAAAAAGGCTTCCTGTTTAAGGTAAACCAGGATGTTGCTTCGTGGTGCTGGTACAATATGTAGTATTTTAATTAAAATAAAATAGTGAAGTCACCTCAAGGCCTTATTTTAGACTGACTTGAAAAGGAAGAGGGCAAGTCATGTGGCAGATCAGGCCTCTGAGTCACACAGTCCCTGTCTGCTGTGTGGGGGCCATGTAGACTGGATCAGGCACGTGTAATTCCAAATCCCACACCCTTGACGGACGAGTGGGGGTGAGATTTTAGAATGCAGCCAACCTCTTTAACAGCTGCCCTTGAGTGTTCAAATATGGAAATTGGAGTTCTGTTATCATTTTATTCAAATGAAAGGTATTGCTAAAAGAAATATTTCTGTCTGCATTTCTACTTACTGAGCTGGCTTCCTTTTGTGGCGTTCCTGAGGGAATCCTTTCATCTCCAAAAGAGAAAAAGGGAAAAGGGTGGCAGTTATTGTGCTTTTCCTAGAGGTGATTTTTCTTTGTTGTGCTTTTGAAAAAACCCAGGCAAGGAGAGGTAATAGAAGGTCTCCATGACAGGGAGGTCAGACTTTAAAAAGTCAAGTTCTTATAGGATCCCAGCTTCCTTATCACTGTCAGACTTCCCTGCGCCTTCTCCCTCACCTTCAAAATATATGAGTAGACTATTCTACCAGTCTTATAAAAGAACACAGTATTAGTGGCCCGCATATCTTTATATATTTTTTACATTACTGGTAACTTTTCATGCCCTTGTATTTTAGAGATTTTCATAATAAAAAAACAGATTTTACTATTTATTATTGTTTTAACTTTTATAGTAAAATCTCATTTAGAATTCAGAAGAGCTAGCATTTCCCTTAGTACTATCTTATAAGGAAACGATTAGTGTAAGTCAGATTTAAGAGTATTGCTCGTTTAAGTTTTTTAAATTGGGGTAAAATATAACAAAATTTACCATTTTAACCATTAAAAAATATATAGCTTTGTGGTATTGAGTGCATTCACACTGTTGTGTAACCATCACCACCTTTCATCTCTAGAACTTCATCTTCCCAAACTGAGATTCTGTACCCATTTTATGGAATATCCCTTTTAGAGTAAAGGACCATTTATATCTGAAACGCTGGCATTGGTGCTCTGGACATACTCTTTCCAAATTGCTTCTGCCTTTGAGTTCAAGAAGGGAGAGTGTTAATGTACATACTTGGACAGCTGAACACCAGCTTTGTAGGTAGGAGCCCCGTTTTACCCATGAGGGAACTAAAATCCTGAGTAGGGTTGACCAACGTGACCAGACTGGGCAGCAGTGGTGGGATTCAGATGGCTGGGCCTGATTCAGGAGATGTGCTAACTGCCTCAGTTCAGGGATGTTTTGCCAATCTCTAAAATTCATAGGGTTCACGGTTCTTCTCCCAGTTGAGTCCCTGTTCTGGAGCCCTGATAATCCTTAGAACAACTGTCTTGGCAATTGTGATCGTGAGTTAAGTCAGTAACTTCTCTCAGAGCCTTAGTTTTCTTATCTATAAAATAAAGTAGTCCATCTGTGTGATTCTCTAAGGGCCTTTTCATTTCTATCTTGTGTTGATATATTTCCATAATTGATGCTGTGAACCTTGTTATGCTTTTTAAAAGGATTAAGGGGAAATAGAAGGTAGCAAAATGAATATCAGGGAACACCGGGAAAAAAGAACTCAAGACAGACACAAAGAGGGGTTTAGGCACAGGAGAATGGAACTGAAGTTGCCATCAAGGAGGGGCCAAAGGGCTTCTCCATTGGGTTTGCCCCCCTCGGAGAGTGTCTGGTTAACACACTTCCATTTTAAATGTTTGCAAAACAAATTTAGGGAGTGAACAGCCAGAGTAGGGCCTGCTGAGCCCGAGCAGATGGAGTGAGTAGGACGGCATTGTAGTTTCATTTGAGGGCATTGTCTTGTGTGCGGGGACCATGTTCAGTCCCATCCATGTCACATTTTCTTTATGGAAACAGGAAAGCTACCTAGGAGTGAGGAGAGGGACTGTATGTGGAGGAGAGAGAATTAAGGCCTGTCTGGCCGGGGTGCCCAGCATTCTTACCCACTGCCTTATTAATTCTCACTGCAGTCCCAGAGGCAAGACTGACTCTGCCTCTTCCTGGTTGCACACACATTGCTACGGGTGCGAGGCAAAGCTGGGATTCAGATCTTGAGTTGTCTGATTCTAGACCCTACTCTTCTACTACTCTGCAAATCTCCACTTCCGTCTTCTGTCCCGGACCTGTACATGATTGTGGTCACATAGTCCAGGTTGCTTACAGAAATCGTTTTAGTCCAGCGTCGAGAGAGGAATCCACTGTGATTGCAGTATGTTGGGTGCAGAGCCTCAGATGATGGCATCCCGAAGTAGGCTGAGCTTTGCCTTCCTCCTTATAATCATTCTCAAGGAGGCTTTTTGTGTGTGGTGGCAAAGGTGTTCTGCCCAGCAGCAGGGGGTGCAGACACCCTGGGGAAAACTTGAGTTGGTCAGACTTCAGTCCTACGCTTATCCCAGAAACAGTTGCTCTGACTAGGAGCATCCATCCAGTACTCTCGTTGACCAGACCTGAACATGTGTTCACACCTAGAGGTCAAGGACTGGGAAGCAGGGGGATGCTCCAGAAAGACCAAGCGGGCCACAGATGTTCTGTCCCCAGCAGGTCGCCATCCAAAAATTTCCTAGCAGACATCTCAGCAGTTTCAGTGCAGGAACTAAAGCAATTTGTGATGTTATTGTCTCTGATTCACAGTCATTCGCAAGACAATGTCAAGCAGACAAACTCACCAGTCATCTGTGTCTAGTCTGTTACAACATTTATAAGAACTCACCCTACGATAAGATAAAATAAATAGAAATGGGATACTTGAATTTCTGCCTTTAAGAAATAGCTACCAGCCCTGGCAATCGAATAGGTAATTAAATTCAATTTAAAACATTTTTTTTCCCGTCGTAGAGATTTCATGAAATCTATAACTAAAGTTTTAGCTGGGTTTCTTAGAGGCGGAATAATGGGATTTTTTTAAAGGCTCTACTTGGTCAGAAATTTGTCTTTATCTGTATTTGGTAGGGACTGAAGTGACATTTATTGAATTCATCTTTTTTGTCATCTGTCAATGCTAGATGTTTTACATAAGCCAGCTCATGTAATCTGATCAAATACCCTGTAAGGAAGGTGGTAGTCTAACCAGTTGATAAGTATTTGTGCAGCTATAGGGCTTTTCTGGCTTTTCCAACATGTTAGGTAATTACAGAATGAATGCTCAGAGTCTCAGTTTTATTAGAACAATTTCATGTACAATTATACTCAGATAAGTTCACATAAATGGACCTATTCTACTTGCAGCAAATCCAAAGAGACTTAATCTCATATTTTTTAGGACTATAGCTTTTCCTCTGAAAGATGATGTTTTAAAAATGAAGTCATCAGGACTTGCTTATTTTTGTTTTGGAGAACAGTCTTTTTTTTTTTAGATGTAGTCTCACTGTTGCCTAGGCTGGAGTGCAGTGGCACACTCCCGGCCTCTGCAGCCTTGACCTGCTGGGCTCTGGTGATCCTTCCGCCTCAACCTGCCAAGTAGCCAGAACTACAGGCGTGTGCTACCATGTCTGGCTAATTTTTGATTTATCGTCGAGACGAGGTCTCATCAAGTTGCCTGGGCTGGTCTCAAACCCGTGAACTCAGGCAATCCACTTGCCTCGGCCAGGATTACAGGCTGAGCTACCAAGCCCAGCCAGAGAACAGTCTTGAATGTCATAAAGATGACGACGTTTTGGAGGTAGATTTAGACCTGACAGCCCTTCTCTGAGATGCTACTTGGAAGGAATTTGAAACATCTAGGATAGAGCAAAGCCTGGAACACAAGGGTGGATGTTGTATATGGTATCTTGATATGTTTTTAAATGAATAAGTAGGCTTGAGAAAAGCTACATTGATTAGTGTGAACTTGACCATACCAAGCCGTCTTATAAGTTATGTTCTCCTAGAATACCCATGTTATTCTGAGCATTATGTTATTGCCACCTCACATGGGGACCTGGGCCTTTTGGTACCTTCCAGAGCCTCTGCTACAAGCTCTACTTCTGTAGCTCCTTGCTTGGAAGGGTGTTCCCCAGGCTGCTTCTTCCAGCCACTCATCTGCCTCTGGACTCCAGCAAGAGACAGAATGAGGAGAGCTGAGGGCCGGTCTTTATAACATAGACATCAAAACAATTTTAGGAAGATTTTTCATTATTATTAACCCTGAGAAGTTTGACTTTTATAGGCTCTGCTTAGAATTGACCACAGTTCACTGAAATGCAGTATATTCCCAAACTGGGGAAACAAACAAAATTCCACCCACCCAGTTTCTCCTTCCCAGTTTCCCAATTTGTGCCAGTTTTCCCAGCACTTACCTATAGAATTGCCTTTGAGTCTCTCCCTTCCCCACCCTTGCCTGCTGCATACATGCTGCACGTGAGCAATTCTGTCTTCCACAGAGTGCTTCTGACCTAGCCATTGTCCTTCTTCCCATCACCACGACTTGGGATCGTGTACATTCCCAGACCCTTCCATGCTCTGGGGCTCGTTGTTACCTCCTGCTGCTTTCTGACATCAAACCCTCTCTCCACCCAGACCAGGCTCTAGTCCCATGTTCTGGGAGGCTCTTCCTCCCCTGCTGCTGCTGCCTTCCTTCTCACTTCCTTCTCTCTCTGTTTTCTCTCTCTGTTTTCAGCTCTCTACTCCTCTGACATTGGCTTCAAGCTCCACCTTCTGTGTGGAGTTTTTTCCTAACTTCATTCTCTTGATTGTGCTTTGATAGATAATGCTGGCTATAATATTCATGCTGCCTATGTTTATACTTGGTTTTAGTGTTATTTCTTGGTTTGAATCTCATTTCCTTATTTTTCCAAAAGTACATTGTTTACCCCCCTGAAATTCGGGTTACTTGAAGTGAATGAGGCTATATGTCATGTTATATCTGGTATCTTTCATTTTATAACCAGTGTTGCGAGAACACTTGACTGTGCCTAGAGTTTAAAAATTTCCAGGGGTTACAATTATAAGGGTTTATAAGTTTTCCTTTTTAGTCAAATTTGTTAAAAGTTAGAAAAAAGAGAGACAAATATATAGCAGACATCACTAACCTTTAAATTTTAAAATTTTCTCAGCACCAGTTCAGCAGATAATTTCAAAAGTGTCCTCTGCTTTCGCCATTGGAATTAACAACCAATAGAAATCTGTATGTGAAACTTTAATTAGTATAATACTGAAAAATGTTTTAGATCTTTAAAGGTGCATTTCAAGAAAGGAAAAAAAAACTAAGTGTGTTTTAGGGAATGGTGCTTCCCCCCTTCTCATAATTAAAATATAAAGCACATTTTTATTAAATTTTGGCAACAGAAAGTAGAAGATTGCTTTACCGTTTATATGCCTGAGGGCAAAAGCATTCCACATGGCGTCTGTGTGTTTTGGCGGGTCACATTCACACACCTGCTTCCTCTGCATAGTCAGTCCTTCTATTCTGAAGCTTTGCTCTAAAGTTTATTTATTATTTTATTATGTTTATCTAACATTTATAAAGTTATTAGGATTTCTCAATATCCTTCAATTAACATTCATGTTGCCTTGTGTATTTATCTTCATCCCATGTCTCAAGATATTTCCACTAGGAATTCTAGTTCTGAAATATTTAAAATGTTGACTTCAAAGTCAGCGGAACTGTGCCAGGCATGCGTCTCTGAAGATAGATGGGAGAGCTCTTGACAAAGGACAAAGTCAAGGCCCATTAACTTAAACAGGATGTAGCGTGTCTGAGGGAGGCCAGGCTCATTCGAGGTTGTAGCAATACAGGCAAGCCTGATACTAAAACAAAAGCAGAGAGATGTTAGCTTATACACGATCATCCTATGGGACACCGTCTCCCTGGCACTCTCAGCCACCGTCATGGATACTTCTACCTTAACTCTCCTTCCCTGCTCTTTGGCCACAGGGCGCTCCTGGGGATCTGTCCCGTATGCCCAATGGGAATTGGAATGTGAATTTGTCGGGGTGGTGGTGGGGAGGGACACAATATCAATAAGGGCACCTGATCTCAAACCTGGCAGAGTGGAGACCAAAGAGAGGCCCAAACTTTACCTGTATGATGACCACTTGTGTACCTAATCCTGAATTGTACCCCACATCTTTAAAAAAATAAATAAATAAAAAGAAACATGAATTTGTGATGGTCAACCTGTGTTCAGTGCAGCTTGTGATAGCAAAAAGATGATAGATGTGTGCAGAAGCCAAGAGCAAAACGTGTAGGTTTCCTGAGGGATTACTAAATGCATTGCACTGCCTGTCACAAAGAGTAATTGTTTGGGGTTGTGGCATCCCCTGGTAAAGACTGGGATGCTTTATTCTTTGTCCTAAATCTTACCTCATGCCTAAAACCATGAATGCTTACATGCTTACTAAATATTATTGTGGTCTTCATTATTACTAGTTTGTGAACAAGAGATTCCGTTCCTATCTAGATGCCCAAGAAGGTGTAACTTTGAGTGGATTATACATTCTTTTTTTTTTTTTTTTTTTGAGTCGGAGTCTCACTCTGTCGCCCAGACTGGAGTGCAGTGGCATGCTCCCGGCCACCGCAGCCTCAACTTGCTGGACTCCGGCCGATCCTTCTGCCTCAGCCTTCCAAGTGGCTGGAACTACAGGCGTGTGCTACCACGCCCGGCTAATTTTTTTATTTATTGTAGAGATGAGGTCTCGCCAGGTTGCCCAGGCGGGTCTTGAACCCGAGAGGGCTCAGGCAATCCACTCACCTTGGCCTCCCAAAGTGCGGGATTACAGGCTGAGCCACTGAGCCTGGCTGGATTATACATTCATTGGAATGATGACTATGTTGGAAATTTGGTTTTAATTTGTTCAGAAACAGCTTTTGTCACATTCCATTCAAAGCAAGAAGTATCTCCAAGTTCACTCACCTGAGCTTGGGTAATGTTAACTTCCCCAAAAGGAAACACAATTTTACCTACCTGTGTGGTGCTCACAAGCTCATTGGCAGTGTAGGGCATGCCACAGAGTGATCATACCTACCTTGTATCATGAAGCACTTGAGTGGGCTTAGGAAAAAAAATTCCCTGTAAGACTGGTGGAGTTAGGAAAAATGAATAAAGGAGGTAGGACTGGAATGGACCTAGAGGACCCTAGAGTTTTCTAGGTAGTGAAGAAGACTGAGAATACTACAGGCAGAGGGTGTTTATGAGCCATCGAGGAGTCCAGCCTGAAGGAGCAGCAGGGCTATGTGGAGAGAGCAGAGAAGGTTGGAACAGTCAGGTGGGCCAGACTGTCAAGGATGATCTGAGGTGGTGGACCTTTATCCTAAGCAGAGTGATTTGCTAAAGGGGCTGATGAGCAAAGTTTGTTAGTTAGTTAGTTTGTTTGTTTTTGGCCCCCCCTCCTCAAGGAAGATGCATACGACTGGAATGTACAAGATGGATTGGAGTGGGGAGTCACATGAGTGTGGCAGTTTTCACAGATAGAATCGGAAAGAAAGAAGGTCCGGGAGAGAAGAGGAGAGGCCAGGCGTGGACGTTGCTTGTGCTTGGGGGATTCCCAGGTTTTGCCTGGGATGGAAGCTGGTAAGCTGTCAGGATGCATGCTGTGAGCATGAGTTTGAGTGAGGCAGTGGGTTGAGACCAAGTCAGTAGTTGGGCGCCATGATACCTGCCTCCTCCCTAAAACAATACACAGAAACCAAAAGGCTAGGGCAGGATTCATGGGTAGTTTGAGCAAAGTCCCAGTGGAGAGGGATATAGAGGCCACAATAGTAAGGATTCCAGGAAGACCTAGGGTAACAGACTCTGGGTACTCTGGTGGAGATGTTCATCACTGGGTGCCCATTCCTATACAGAATGGATAGGCAGATCTTAAAATCAGTTGTGCACAAGATGCTGCCATCTGTAGCCAACCACAGAGCAACAGAAGTGGTGTCAGAAAAGTGATGGGTCTAGGAAGCATCTCAAAGATAGAAGTGGTAGGACTTACTGACTGAGAGTTGAGAGTACGTGAGGGACTAAGAAGAGAGAAGGGTGAGACGTTCATCCTAGTTCTCAAGCCCATGAGGTAAAGGGTGTGATGATTGGTAGAAATGGAAAGATTCGGGAATGAATACAAAGAGTCAAACTTAGGAGTTGAGTTGAAGTGATGGAATGCTTGGGAAAAATTATCAGTAGAAAGGAAAGGCAGAGGACTGGAGTTGAAATGAGATAGCGGGAATAAATGAATAACTTTTTGAAGAACCAGCCACCCATATATTCATTGAACAAATATTTACTGCACAACTAGTATATGTCAGCCATTGTGTTAGACACTGGCATTGGACAAGTTCTACAAGGAAACCCATTTGAAGTAAAAGATTCCAGAAAAGGGTGAAGATTGAATTTCAAGGGACAGCCACTCTCAAAGAAAGATCAGAGAAGAAAGAGGAGTGAGCAAAGGAAACAAAGTGCTTAGAGACAGAAGAGTAAATCTGGTTACTGTGGTATTGGGGGAACATTTTCAGAATGACAAGGCATAGTCGATAGCAAATTTTTATTGAGCATCTTTCCCCGATGCAGAAAATACTTCATTCTTCACCCCATCTCTTCAGAGTTAGGGAAGCCTTCCCTGACCGCTGATCCCACATCTGACCTGTAAGCTCTCTTTGGTCCTGAGTCCTCAGTTCCGCAAATAACAACTCCATTTAGCATGCCTCACTTACTGTCCTACATTTTGAGTTTTCTGTTATTTATTTATTTTAAAATTAGAATACTCCCTGTTTTTATCTCATTTACTCTGTGTCATCCAGAGTAAATATTCCTATGAATTTACGTGGACCACTGTCTGAGTTCTTGTTCCTGACTCAAGAGTTCCCTTTTAGGCATTTTCTTTTTCCTTTTAAACTGCCAAGGCTGCAACCCTATTCTGCAGAAGCTCTATGCATTCTGACCTTTGGGTTGTACCAGCTCTGTGTCTGCCTTCCTAATCCCTGCTGTCAGTCAGTGTCTAGGTTTGTTTTTGTGTGTTTTCTTGCCTGTCCTTCCCACACATGCAGGCTTCCTGGTTCCACTGCCTAAGCGCTGGATACCCTGTCTGACAGCTTTAATCTTTCCACCTACTCAGACCTGTGGTTCTTCTGACCTCATTACTTACTTTTCTGTGACTTCTGCTGCTGACCTTCCACTTGCAACAGGAAACTGCCTGTTGCTGCTACATTAGTATCTTTTCTCCTGAGCCACATCTTGAGTTCCTTAGAAGGGAAAAGTATATGTCCCAAGACGACCTTTACTCTGATCAGAAACATTATGGATTCCATTTGCTAGGCTATCCTTGTTGTTCTGGCCATTTGGGTGGAGTCATGGTTTTGGTGGTGGGAGAAGACCTCAACTGTCTAATCTGTCTCCCTGCCTTCTCCTCTGGAAAGTCCTCTTACCTAAGCCCAGTTCCTGGGCTGCGGATTGGCAAAAGCAGAATGGTCAAGAGGTCAAAGGATGCTGGAGGGTCATAACACTGAGAGATGAAGATGAGAACTACACCCAGATATGGAGACATGTGGATCAGAATGCTGGCCTGGGAGAACTTGGAGGGAATTGAGGTTGTGATCAAGTTAAAGAAGGGTTAGTGGGGAAGTGGAACAGATTATAATCAAGGGGAGACTCTCAAAGATGGTGGTCCTAGCTTTGTGTGATGATGAGTTTCAGGATTCAGTGAAACTAGGGCCTCTTATTGGTTCTTTGACAGCCCCAGAGTTCCGATCATTAATATCAAGATTTGTTTGTACCGATTCCAGTCTTTCTACATAAATCTGAACTAGTCTGTCTGATTTCAGAGTTTCAGAGCCTGCCATGGGACCCCAGGGCCATCTGTAGCATTCCTGGACTTATCTCGGCAAAATATGATGACACCCTAACTGGAGACTCTGTTGTAAAATGAATATGTTTAGTCTCACTAGGTGAGAAGAGCCTCTCTCTAAAGAAGAGTGTACAGAAAACATCGACTACACTTTTAAACTAGACCACAGATTTCATGAAGAGGTTCAGGGAGAATCTGATAAACACGTGTTTAGTTGAGGTGCAAACAGAGCTGGAGTTAACCAGGAGCAAACACAGCCTTGGCCCACGGAGCGTTTACTCTACCTGACTGTGGTTCTCTTGCTCCTTCTGCTGTGACAGCCATGTCCTGGTCACTTTCCTTGTGTTTAGGCCTTGCTTCTACTTGTCCCCTTGTTTGTGCGTATGTCTTGACTTACCAATTAGACTCTTCACTCCTGGAGACCACCAAGCGTATTCTCATCTTTTTTCTGCCCCCAAGAGGTTCCATACCTTGTCCAGGAGAGATGCTCAGCAACTAGTTTCTTTTCTTTTTTTCTTTTTTTTTGAGTCGGAGTCGCACTTTGTCACCTGGGTTGGAGTACAGTGGCATACTCATGGCCACCACAACCTTGACCTGCTAGACTCAGGCCATCCTTGTGCCTCCGCCTTCCAAGTAGCTGGAACTACAGGTGCGTGCTACCATGCCTGGCTAGTTTTTCGATTTATTGTAGAGATGAGGTCTCGCCAAGTTGCCCAGTCTGGTCTCGAACCTCTGGGCTCAGGCAGTCCTTTCACCTCAGCCTCCCAGAGTGCTGAGATTACAGGCGTGAGCCACCACACCCGGCCGCAACTATTTTCTTAATGAATTTGTTTTTGTTTTTGTTTTTTTTGAGTTGGAGTCTCACTCTGTCGCCCAGACTGGAGTGCAGTGGCCGCTCCCAGCCACCGCAGCCTCGACCTGCTGGGCTCCGGCGATCCTTCTGCCTCAGCCTTCCGAGTAGCCGGAATTACAGGTGCGCGCTCCCACGCCCGGCTAATTTTTTTTGATTTATTGTAGAGATGAAGTCTCGCCTGCCCAGGTGGGTCTCGAACCCACGGGCTCAGGCAATCCACTCTCCTCAGCCTCCCAAAGGCGCGGGATTATAGGCTGAGCCACTGAGCCCGGCTATGAATTTGTTTTTTATAAACAGACCAAGACCCTCAGTGTATGTATGCCTGAAACCATGGATAGTACTGGACCTTATATATACAGCAAAACTAGTATGAATTTCCTTTTCCTTTGTCACAATTTCAGGAACAGAAGATTCATTTTTAATGTAGATCTTAGTAGCCTCAGCATACGATTTTTTTGTTTGTTTGTTTACCCTTATTAAATTGAGAACTTTTACCTTTTCACTTACAGGAAGCACTTCACAACTTCACTACTTATGTGCTTTGAGGTCATTATTAAGTAAAATAAAAGTTGCTTGAACATATGCACAGCAATACTAATATAGCCAATCTGATACCTGAGACAGGTGGCTAATGTACAGTGTGAATGAGCTGGACAAAGGGATGATTCGTGTCCTGGGCAGGGCAGGGTGGGATAGGGCAATGCAAGATTTCATCATGCTACTCAGAACGGCATGCAATTTAGAAGTTAGGAATTGTTTTATTTCTAGAATTTTCCATTTAATATTTCCAGACCACAGCTGATCATGGGTAACTGAAACTCTGAAAAGTGAAACCACAGATCAGAAAGGACTACTGTATATAGATACATAGGAGGAGATTCATTATGGGCTCATGTGATTATGGGGGCTGTAAGTCCCATGACCTTCCATTTACTAGAGACCCAGGAGAGCCAGTGGTGTAATCCAGCCCCAGTCCAAAGGCTGGAGAACTGTCCTAGCTGATGGTGGAATACTCCCACTTGGAGGCCAAAGGCCTATGAACCTTAGGGACCGCAGTGTGAGTCCTGGAGTTTGAAGACCCGTGGTGAGAGCCCTGGAATCAGGAATTTCAGTGTCCAAGGGCAGAAGATGAATGTCTCATCATTCGCTCAAGGAGAGAGAGAGAATTTGTCCTTTCTCCACCTTTTTGTTCTATCTGGGGCCTCAATGATTTGGATGATGCCCACCCACATTGGTGAAAGCAAATCTTCTTTCTCAGTCTACTGATTCAAATGCAAATCTCTTCCAGAAACACCCTCACACACACCCAGAAATAGAGTTTTGCCAGCTATCTGGTCGGCCCTTAGCCCAGTCACATTTATGCATAAAATTAACCATCACAGCCAGCATAGAGATAATAATTGAAGTCATAGGGTTAAATGAAATGAAATCATCTGAAGAGAAAATATGAGTGTGACAGGAACACCAGAGCTCAGGAAAATGAGCCAGTGAAGAGGACTAAGCTCACTGTGATGGGGCAGGAGGAGAAACATAGTGACTCAGCGTCTCAGCGTCTCAGAGACCAAAGAATGGATTTTAAGAAGAGCATTGTTTTCAGTGTCAGCTGCCAACAAGTAGAATTGGATGAGAAGTCAGAAAAAGCTGTTGGATATGGTACTTCTGATAGTCTGCAGGATGTTGTGGGAGCAGAAGGTGGATGGGGGGTGCTTAGGGTAGGATGGAGGAAAACGGAGATAAGAGTTGGGCAGTAGCCTAGAGTGTGAAGCACTGATGAAGATGGCTCTTTTTTTTTTTTTTTTTTAAATTCGGAGACTTGGATATGCCTGTAGCATTGAGAGAATAAGGATTGAAATGTTAGCTATGTGCTATAGCTCACAGCTGTTATTCCAGCACATTGGGAGGCCAAGGTGAGAGGATCCCTTGATGCCAGGAGTTTGAGGGCAGCATAGTGAGATTTGTCTTTACACACAAAAAAATAAAAGTCAGCTGGGTACACATTTGGGCAGCTGAGGCAGGAGGATTGCTTGAGCCCAGGAGTTCAGGGCTGCAGTGAAGTAGGATCACAGCATTGCACTCCACCCTGGATGAGAGGGGAAAAGATTGAAATTCTGTGGGGGGTAGGGAAGGAAATTCTTAAGTCCTGGGAATCCCTTGCTCATGTGGAAGGTCAGCCCAGGTTTGAAGCAACACTTCTTCAGAAAATGCTAAGAAGCAAAGAAAACGGGCAGGACAGAAGACATGGGGGTATGCCTCCAGCCCTGCAGTTACCCACTGGGGTTTGTGTGATTGGTATTTGGAACCGGGATGTTTAATTTTAAATGACCGTCTTAGAATTTTTTTTTTCCTACCACACCCAGCTAATTTTTATTTATTTTAGAGACAAGCTCTCGCCAAGTTGCCCAGGCGGGTCTCGAACCTGCAGGCTCAGGCAATCCACTCGCCTTAGCCTCCCAAAGTGCTGAGATTACAGGCTGAGCCACCGACTAGACTGCTGCTGTTCCTCTTGCCTTTATCTTGCTCTCAAGGCGAGGCGTAGCAAACTTTAAAAATGCAAAACATCAGCTGGGCTCTGTGGCTCAGACTGTAATCCCAGCACTTTGGGAGGCCAATGTGAGTAGACTGCCTGAGCCGGCAGGTTCAAGACCAGCCCACGCAACTTGGCGAGGCTTTGTCTCTACAATAAATCAAAAATTAGCTGGGCGTGGTAGCGTGTGCCTGTGGTTCCAGCTACTTGGAAGGCTGAGGTGGAAGGATCACCTGAGCCTAGCAGGTCGATGCTGGGGTGGCTGTGAGCATGCTTGCCACTGCATTCCAGCCTGGGTGTTGGAATGAGATTCCAACTCAAAAAAAAAAAAAGCAAAAAAGTCAGCTGAGCATGGTGGCTCACACCTGTAATCCCAGCATTTTGGGAGGCAGAGGTGAGAGGATTGCCTGAGCTCAGGGGTTCGAGACGAGCCTGGGCAACTTGGTGAGACCTCGTTTCTACAATAAATAAAAAAACTAGCCAGGCATGGTGGCGTGCACCTGTAGTTTCAGCTATTTGGAAGACTGAAACTGAAGGATTGCCTGAGTCCAGCAGGTTGAGACTGCGGTGGCCATGAGTGTGCCCCTGTACTCCAGCCTGGGTGACAGAGTGAGATTCCAACTCAAAAAACAAAATAAAGCAAAGAATCTTCCATGAATAAATACTTTTTGTATTTTATCTGTATTGTTTCTGGCTGTTCTAAAACTACTCTCTTACCCAAATTGGCAGAGTTTATCTTCTCTTTTGTTTTAAAATCAAGGTTTTAGATTGTAGGGCTGTTAATCTTTTGGAGAAAACACTTTTGACTTGCTCCTGCCATCTTTTTGTTAAAGCTGTGATCTCACACTGGCCTCTTTTTCATAGAGACTTAGTAAGTAGAGCCCATTCACTGTCTTTTTCCCTTCTGTCTGTCTGTCTTTTATGTAATTTGATATCTACAGGGGCCTTAGGATTTAGTCCAACACTTTACCCCATATCAATCAATGTTTAGTTTGAAGAACCCATACATCCACTGAATCAGAATTTGTAAGTGGAGAGCCAGGGAATTTACATAAAAAGTAAATAAATAACTTTTCATGTAATTCAAATACTTCTTTTTTCGGAGCCACTGGTATAGAAGTTACCAGTCTTCTACTTTGATGGGGAAAACAGTCTACTAGTACAGTGAAAAGAGCACACTTAGCCAGGCTCGGTGGCTCAGCCTGTAATCCCACGCTTTGGGAGGCTGAGATGAGTGGATTGCCTGAGCCAGCGGGTTCGAGACCCGCCTGGGCAACTTGGCAAGACCTCATCTCTACAATAAATCAAAAAATCAGCCGGGCATGGTAGCGCATGCCTGTAATTCCAGCTACTCAGAAGGCTGAGGCGGAAGGATCGCTGGAACCCAGCAGGTTGAGGTTGCA
>NW_007233268.1:257690-269302 GCF_000164805.1 Carlito syrichta | reverse complement strand
CTCAAAAAAAAAAAAAAAAAAGAACACACTTCATTGGCCTTGTCTGCAAAGGATATTGGAACAAAAGCTTCATGTGGTTCTACAGAAAGTCTTGGTATCCTCATAGAATCACCCACCCCCAGCTCCTCACTTGTGGTCAGGCAGTATAGTAAAGACAGGAAAAGACAGTGAAAAAGTCCTGAGTGCAATACTAGCAAATTTGAGCATTTGACCAGCCCTCTACAGTTTTCTAAGCTCTTTAAAAAATGTAAACACTGGCAGTTTGCGGTGTGCTTACTGACTCCAGGCCAAAAGGACCAGCAATATTGCTTCCTTTTCCCCCAAAAATCACTATCTAATAATTAAAAGAAATTAGGAATAAAAATTTGAAAGCAGAATTACTCAGTCTCCCTACCTGAAGAAAACCGCTATTATCGTTTGTATATGTTACTTTCAAGTCCCTTTTCCATGTGTGGGTTTTTTGTTGTTTTGTTGTTTTTCCAAGAAACCTAATTGTGATCCTTTTTTTGTTTGTTTGTTTGGGTTTTTTTGAGTCAGAGTCTCACTCTGTAGTCCAGGCTGGAGTGCAGCGGCATGCTGCTCACAGCCACCTCAGTGTAGGCTGCTCTTTATTGAGCATTCTGACATAAGTTTTTCCCCTTAGTAACTCTTTATGAGATGTAATTTTTAATGGCCTCATGCTTCCTTATGAGGTTTTTTTTTTTTTTTTTTTTTTTTATAACACAAAACCTACCATGAGTTTTAACAGTTTGTAAGTACTGTCTTCATAACAGAATAACAGAAGCATCTGGTGAAGTTTAAAAGTTTTTTTTTTTTTTGGTCATGAAATATAACTGCCACTCAAAAAAGATCATAAAACACAAATGTCCAGCTTAATGACTTGTGAAAGGAACACATGGGGCAAGACATAGACTGTGGCTGGCATGCTCCAGCCCTCTAAAGGACATGCTTCTTCCCAGTTCCTTTCCCATCTCTAATCACGATCTTGACTTCCAGCAGATCACTTCCTTGCTTTTCTTCATAGGTTTACTACCTGATTGTATATCCATAAACAATAAAGTTTACTTTGGGTGAGTTTACATGTTTATAGATAGTGTCTTATAGTGTGTGTTCTGTTGTCTACCTCTTTTCCTTAACAGCGTATCCTCATGACTCATTAGTGTCGTGAAGTGATATTCCAAGGCACACTATGCTGCAGTTTATGTATCCACTCTGCTGTTGATACACCTTAGGCTTTCCTCTAGCTGGGTAGACTGTTCCCACGAACAGTCTTGTATGTATTTCTGGTGTATGTAAGCACTTCTTTCTGTGTTAAATATACCTTGGGCTAGAATTGCTAGATTCCTGGGCATGTGTTACTGTATCTTCAGTTTTACTAATGTTGCCAGATGTTTTCCAGAGTAGTTCCATCATCACCTTATATCCCTAACAGCAATGAATAAGCATTCCTGTTCCTCATATCCTTGCCAATACTCGCTGTGGTCAAGACTTAAATTTTTGTCATTCTGATGAGTGTGTAAAGTGTCACATTATTTTAATTTGCATTTTTCTTTTTTCAAATGAAATTGAGTAACTCTTTTCTCATTTTCTTCCCCTCTCTGCCTTTTAAAAATTTTTGGTTATTTTATTTCTTTTATTAAATACTCACTTTGTCAAATTTCATCGTCCTTGTTTGATTGTCTTAACTGATTTATAATAGTTCTGTATATATTCTAGATCTTATGACTGTAGTGCTGCTGACTTTCCCTAATGCAGTATCCAGTGGTCCTTGTACTTCTTGGGAACATCAGCTACTTTGAAAATCTGATAGAAATTGTGGAGGAGGAGACTGCTACAGTTACTTACACTCCTCCCCAAAGGATCCCTGAACTCTTGATTAAAATCCCTGCAGATAGTCGGGTGTGGTAGCGCACGCCTGTAGTTCCAACTACTTGGAAGGCTGAGGCGGAAGGATCACTGGAGCCCAGCAGGTTGAGGCTGTGGTGGCTGGGAGCGGCCACTGCACTCTAGTCTGGGTGACAGAGAGAGACTCCAACTCAAAAATAAAATAAGATAAAATAAAATCCCTGCTGAAATGGCTCTCCGAGTCTGTTCAAGAAGGAACTCGCTCCAACCAACACTTGGGGAGGTCCCTAGACAATCTTCCTTCAGCCTGTGACTCGGAGAACAGTGTTCCTTTCTGACACCTCTCACTATTTAGTCCTCATGGGAGGGGTCTGTGTTTTAAAACCTGTGGTCTCTGACAGGGTTTTGGGCCACAGGATGCAGCTGCTTTACTTGCCTCCTCCAACCTCACCACCCAAGCTCCTTTCGCTGACCATCTTTGAATAACCTGTTCATCTATCAGAAACGAAGCCCAGGCAGGAACTCCAGGCCCATGGGTACAGTTCTGTGAGGTGGTGTCAGGTTCCAGGGCCACACAGACACTTCTGTTTAGAAACAGAGAGTGGATCCTGTGTGTTAGTTTCTTAGGATCTTGTGTTTCCTCTTTGCTGTGTGGCTCTTAGTGGTCCCTTACCTGCTGTCCTGCTTCCTTGTCATGCTCCGCCAACTCCTGCCACCACTGAATCTTCCCACTGTGTAAACTGTGTTGTCTTCTCGCTCTTGGACATGCAGTGGCCCTCGTCTTCTCCAGAACAGGCTTTACACCCTTTGACTTCCCATCCACGCTCACTCAGCTGTGTCCCTTGCTGGCCACCCAGCTCCGCCTGGGACTCAGCAGCTGTGCCGAGCCACTCTGGATTCTCCTGGGCTGCATGGGGTGTGCATTGTGGTTCTCCAGAGAAGGACCTTCTCTCCATGTGTGTAGATCCTGTGTCACAACACTACCCAGATGTCGCTGTCTCTATAACATGTACCAATGCTTGCCAGCCAAAAATTGCCACTCCTTCCCAGATTCCTTCCTAAGGGCCCTTGTTTTCCCTTGGAGTTTGTTTCATGGAGCTTGAGGGGCAGAAATCCTGCTGTCCCTGTCAGCTGTGGATTGCTAGTGCTTTCACTGAAGGCTGTTATCAGAAAGCATCTCATACTGCCCTGTAAGCTATAGCAGAATTATAGCCAAAAAGTAGAATTGTTGGCTTCCTTTTCTAGATCATGTTGAAATGTTTTCCCACGTGCTTATACAAAGTTACACTCCTACAGTGATGAGTTTTCCACTTTTTTATGTCCTTGCTGTCCCTTGACATTGTCTGACTTTTTCATTTTTGTCTGTCTCTTAGATATAAAATACTAACTCACAGATTTTCTTTGTACCTTGGTACTAGTGAGATTGAGCATCACATCTCTGTGTGTGTGCCCTAAGCATTCATGTTTCCTCTTCTGTGTTGTGTCTTCATTTCTTTTGCCTAGTTTTCTTTTTTTTTCATTTCTTGGCACTCTTTATATGTTCTATCCTTTTTTTTTTTCCTTTTCTTTTTGATTAAGAGTCTCACTCTGTTGCCCAGGCTTGAGTGCAGTGCATACTCGTGACCACCGCAGCTCTGACCTGCTGGGCTCAGGCAGTCCTTCCACCTCAGCCTTCCAAGTAGTTGGAACTACAGGCAGGAGCCACCATGCATAGCTTATTTTTTTGTTTATTACAGAAGTAAAGTCTCGCCAAGTTGCCTGGGCTGGTTTCACAATCCTCTCGCCTCTGCCTCCCAAAGTGCTAGGATTACAGGCTTGAACCACTGCACCCGGCACCTGTCTATCCTTTGTAGGTTAATAAGAACACATATTTTTCTGGGTTCCTTCTGTTTTGTTCTTCCACCACGTCTAGGGTTCTGTATCCTGTGTGGGCTGGAGTAGCTCCCCATGGTCTACTACCCACCAACAGGAAGGGGGAAGGGACGGGGAGAGGGCACTGCTCCTTTGAAAGTTGAGATTTGGAGGTTGCTTATGTCATGTCCGCCAACATCCAGTTGGCTGGAGCTTAGGTCTCTGGGCACACCAGGCTGCAAGGGAGGCTGGGAAATGTAGCCTACACTCCACAAAACCATTTACCCTACCAAAAATTAGAAGAGAATGGATTGGAGACTATGGTTGGACTGAAATACTTGGGAGAGTTTAGCCCTGAGAAGAGGCTAAGGAAAATAAAATTGTCTTCAAATTAACTGTCTCCTAGTCAACCTTCTTCTGACAAATGTTAATATCCTTCATATTATTAAAACTTCACTTAAAGAGCTCTTAACAATAAATAATATTTCAGCTTGCCAAGCCTGCCTTCATTTTGACCTCAGAAATGCATTTATGATTATCAGAGAAAACATGAAGGGGGAATAATAGGAAATGAGATAACTCTCTAACTACTGAAATGAAATTGTTAATGCATGTATTTAACTAGCCAGTACAAAATGTGGTGTTCATTATTTTTGCAAATGTCGTGGAAGATAGCTTCTTAGTCATTTAATAGTGAACTAGGTCATAGCATCTGTTTTTGTCAAGTCTGCATTCATTTTAAACTAAATTAAACAAGTTAGATGACAGTTTTAGGCTGGTGAATATGGGGATTTTGTGGGTTTAAGACGTTATGGGTTTCTCCCCTTCTCCCTCTTTTCCTTCATATGTTGACTAATGGCATGCATCCTCTAATTTCTCTAGATACGGCGTAAGTCCTGAGAACATCATCCTCTATGGGCAGAGCATTGGGACTGTCCCTACAGTGGACCTGGCCTCGCGCTATGAGTGTGCAGCGGTAATTCTCCATTCCCCTCTGATGTCTGGTTTGCGCGTGGCTTTTCCAGATACCAGGAAAACATACTGCTTTGATGCTTTTCCCAGGTAAGTTCATGCTTGTTTTTGTTTTTGTCCTTTTTGAGTCGGAGTCTTACTCTGTCACCCAGGCTGGAGTGCAGTGGCATGCTCTCAGCCCACCACAGCCTCGACCTGCTGGACTCAGGCGATCCTTCAGCCTCAGCCTTCCAAGTAGTTGAAACCACAGGCACACGCCCCCACGCCTGGCTTATTTTTTGATTTATTGTAGAGACGAGGTCTCACCAAGTTGCCCAGACTGGTCTTGAACCCCTGGACTCAAGCAGTCCTCTCCTCTGCCTCCCAAAGTGCTGGGATTACAGGCATGAGCCACCACACCTGGCTTAAGTTCACACTTGTACAACAGGTGCTAAGTGGGCCCATGACTGAATTCTGATCTGATGCTGCCATTAACTGTGTGTCACTAGTAAATATTTATTGAAAGCAGCCACGCATCAGACCCTGTGCTGGACCACAAGGTACGTCAAGGTGTGTATGACATACACACTTTCCAAAGGTGTATCCTCCTGGGCCTTGACTCACCTGTGAAATCTCCCAGGTGATGTATAAGGACCCTAAGTGTACTGATGTGTAGGGCTAATTGATTCAGCTCTTCTATACATGATTTTAAAAAGCACCCACATATCCTAAAGGAACTTACAGTTCAGTATTCAGTCATCCATTCAGTGTGACATGTATTGTGGAATCACAAAGAACTATATGCAACCTGTGTGATGAGGTAGCTGACAGCCGTCTCAACACTCAGATAAAATCTACTGGCAAGCACAACTTTGACATTTTTTTTTCAACCAGACAATACAGGTAAGGGAAAAGGTGCCATGCTCGGTTAACCTTTGTAAGTAGAATTTAAAAGATCAAGAGAGTTAGCTACTTGGCAGGCCAGACTTTGGTCTTTGATAAGTGGCCACAGGGCTGGCATAAGTTGAGTAGACCCACCTGCCACCCATCTCCTCCTGCTCTACCGCTTTGACCAGAAGCCCTTGCCCTGCTGAGCTGCCCTCACCCACCCAGGGAAGCTGAGAATGAGAGAGCCCACTGCGAGCCTGGGGGCCTCCCTGTCAGCCTGTGAACACCTGTTGTCGTCTAGTTCCCATTAATAGAGGAAAGAAAAATGCACTATAACCACAAAGCAATGAGCACATTGAGTTTTTTTTAATATGCCTGCTTGAAAATTTCTACTTTTTTTAAAATGTAAGATGAGGAAAGTCGTTTTAATAAAAAGTGTTTGTCCCCTAAATTTTTCCCACAGTACATTGCTAAAGTGGCCTGGGCTTGTTACGGCAGGCCTGGCCAGTTCATGCTGCCAGTTTGTAGAAAAAACCTCAGCAGAAATAATGTACAGTTTGGAGGTTTTGATTGACCCATTAATTGCTTTCATTCTGCTATTACTGGGGAAAAAAAGAACATCATTTGGTTACATAAACAACTGTTCCACAGACTGTTTCGTTTCACAGGCAGAAACCTTCTGTTACCACCTTGGGTGAACTTGAGTTCTGAGCAGTTGTATCAGGATTCAGTGAGATTCAGCTTCATGGGAAAGTTGCACTGCACATTTCTAGTGGCATGGCGGAGAATGCTAAGTAGGGCTAATGTGCGTCTCAAATGTGGCCTTATTTGTGCTGAATTGGTAATGAAAGGCCAGTTTGATGAAAGGCAGATATTTAGCATGTTTGTGAGTTACCCTGGCAACAAAGTGAATAGATTTTTTTTTCTGGCTCTTAGCATATACCTTAAAATTCAGCCATGACAGTAAATTGCAACTTATTAACTAATAACAAGTAAACATCTTATGCTGCATTTATCTGATACACCAGTCAGGCTGTGTATTTTGTAGTCATTTTCCTTGTAATTTTCACAACAGTCTTAAGTAGCTGATCTAGTTACTATACTCATTTTACAGACTGGCAAACTGAGGCTTAAAGAGGGTAGGCAATTTGTTTAATTAAGGCTGGTGATGGGAGACAATAAAAAGAGACCATTCCTCATACTTAATACCATAAATTATTAAAATGATAGATTTCAAGCCATTAATGGTTGCATTGACTTTCATCATTATTGGAACTTGGTAAACATTTTCCTGCAGTATCCTTTGTTAAGAAATGACAGAATCACGTTTGTGTTCCTCTCCTTAAAGGAAGATACTTGCATATTTCCTGCTAATAATAAAAAACAATAAAATAAAAAGAAAAAATAAAAGGAATCCTGATCCTTATTTAGCTTTTCATTTGTTTTCTTTTTATGTTCTGTACATTTAGGATCAGATTACAACATTTAACTTCAAATACCCTCTATGGGCAGTAGAGATTCTCTTAAATTGTGCAGCATGGAACATAGTCGCAGGCCCATTGTAACCACTGAGTAAATATCTTTTGTTTTTTGTTTTTTGTTTTTTTGAGTTGGAGTCTCACTCTGTCACCCAGACTGGAGTGCAGTGGCTGCTTCCGGCCACCGCAGCCTCAACCTGCTCAACCTGCTGGGCTCCAGTGATCCTTCTGCCTCAGCCTTCCAAGTAGCTGGAACTACCACGCCTGGCTAATTTTTGATTTATTGTAAAGATGAGGTCTCGCCAAGTTGCCCAGGCAGGTCTTGAACCCGCAGGCTCAGGCAATCCACTCACCTCAGCCTCCCAAAGGTGCAGGATTACAGGCTGAGCCACTGAGCCTGGCTGTCAATATCTTTTTAATTGAGTATGATTGAACTCTCTTAAAGGAAGTCACTTCAAAATTAAATATAGGGAAAAAGTCAGTTTCCAAATAAGATCTGTGATCTGCATGATTGAATACTGCCACAGTGGCTCTGATCTTTGCAAACTACACAGCTAATGAGGTTTTGCAGTCTTGCCGGATGTCTTGAAGCGGTCAGCAGCTCCATGAGTTGTTAGTGAAGGCTGGATGACAGTTATTTGTAGAACGTTGGAATGCGTAATTGACGTTAGAGCTCTTTATTATCTCCATGACCTCATGCCTGGTATTTAATAATCTCTGAGCTTCAGTTCCCCCCCGATAAAACAGAGATGATGCTTCCTCTCTCGTGTTTCATTGAAGATTAAACTAGATTTTGTGTGTAAAGTATAAAGCACCTGGCTTTGGTAAATGTCTAATATATGTTAGCTGTTACTTTCAACAAGATTTCCACAAATAGTACCAATTTGTATCCTTTTGTAACATTGACTTGTTTTAAATATGAAAGAGAAGTAAACCAGAAGAGGCAGGAGGACAGAATGGAGAGAGGTGATTTCTCTAGATTTGTTTGTAGGTTAAATGACTGTTATCCTGTTAGAGAAGTTGTCTACTCACCCGGCTCAGCAAATACTTAAAGCCTTTTGAGTTACTCTCTGGGAAATACTCCCAAACCTGAAGCACATTCTTTGGACGATCCTCAAGTATTCATCCCAGAGCAGATTTGATTTTTGTAGACATGAGTCATTTGGAGTCAAACCTAGGCATTACGTTAGGTTTTCAAGCTAAGTAGTACAGTTTTTATTTTTAAAAATGAGACATTCAGCCGGGCTCGGTGGCTCAGCCTGTAATCCCGCGCCTTTGGGAGGCTGAGGTGAGTGGATTGCCTGAGCCCGCGGGTTCGAGACCCGCCTGGGCAGCGAGACCTCATCTCTATAATAAATCAAAAAATCAGCTGGGTGTGGTAGCGCATGCCTGTAATTCCGGCTACTTGGAAGGCTGAGGTGGAAGGATCACCGGAGCCCAGCAGGTCGAGGCTGCGGTGGCCGGGAGCGGCCACTGCACTCCAGTCTGGGCGACAGAGTGAGACACCAACTCAAAAAAAAAAAAAAAAAAAAAAAATGAGACATTCGCTTTGATGAAATGGGGTTTGTATTTCGTTAATCCATTCTGAAGGTGGCTCTCAAATAAAAATTCTGAAAATTTGAGTGGCAGCAGATTGAGTGTTCAACTTTCCAAAGAGACCTTCATTCAGATATATTAAGTGCTATTTTTAAAAATTATATCTCAGAAATATGAATGTATCAGAAACACTAGCTACTGGTTTGTGAGTCTGATACTTTTCTTTTTTTTTTTGCAACAACAAACATTTTATTCAATTTCAACATTTCCTCAGCATGTTTTCCATTACAGCTCCACCTTCTCCAAGTTCAGTATATGATTTTGTATATTAGGGGAGAAATAAAATCAATTATAAGTGATAGTGCCAATATACTTTTTCCAAATTCTTCTGTGAGCAGTCAGCATTGGAAGCTTAGTATTTTTTTTTTTTTTTTTTGAGTTCGAGTCTTACTCTGTCACCCAGACTGGAGTGCAGTGGCCGCTCCCGGCTACCACAGCCTTGACCTGCTGGGCTCCGGCGATCCTTCCGCCTCCACCTTCCGAGCAGCTGGAACTACAGGTGCACGCTACCACGCCCGGCTAATTTTTGATCTATTGTAGAGATGAGGTCTCGCCAAGCTGCCCAGGCAGGTCTCGAACCCGTGGGCTCAGGCAATCCGCTCACCTCAGCCTCCCAAAGCACGGGATTACAGGCTGAACCACTGAGCCCCGCTGAAGCTTAGTATTTTAAAATATTTTTTATTTTAAAGATGTGGGGTACAATTCAGGGTTAGATATACAAATGTTCATTATGCAGGTACCCTTGTTGATGAGATGTGGTTCCTCCACCCCCGCCCGCCGCCGCAGATTGCCACTACACCCAATCCCACCTTCTCCCCCCACCCCCGTCGGATGCTTTTCAGAGGTCTGTTTTTAATAAAATACTCTAACAAAAACAAAATAGCTAAATACAATGTGGTATTCTTGATTGGATCCTGGAACAGAAAAAGGACATAAGTGGAAAAAAACAGTGAAATCTAAAGTCAAGTTTAGTTAATAGCAATGAACAAACATTGGCATCTTAGTTTTGACAAATGGATCATGGGTTGGGCGTATAGAGGAACTGTTATTATCTTTGCACCTTTCCTGCAAATCTAAAATTATTCCAAAAGAAAAAGTGAATTTTTTTGTTTGTTTTAAGAAAAAAGAATTACTAGAAAAAGGAAGAAAAAGCCAAACCATCCTGATGTGTTAATGCAGGTTCATTAACAGATGTACTACTCTGGTGGGGGATGGGCAGAATTAATCTTTTGGAGAGTGGGTCTCTTGTAGTACAGGCTGCCCCCACTAGGTGAGTGTTCTAGGGACCCGTTGGCATCAGTGTACCTGCCAGTATTGTTGTGAGAGGCTGAATTCGGCTTCAATGAACTTTTTTTGTTGGAGATTCTTTCAGCGTGTCTGCCCATTTCATGATGGGTGATTTACAAGGGCGCCTGCCCACACTGCGCTGAGTGTTCAGCAGTTTTTGACCAAAAATGGCATGACTCCTATGCCCCTCACTCTCTATTTACCTGATCTCGCCCCAAGACTTTTTTTTTGTTTCCCTGGATGAGGAAGGTCCTCAAAGGGAAACGTTTTGGCATTGTGGAGGAGATGAAACAAACAACAGCAGAAGCACTGAAAGGCATTAGAAAAATTGATATGTTCAAAAACTGTTTTGAGCAGTGGAAAAAGCGTCTCGATAGGTGTATTGCATCAAATGGAGAGAACTCTGAAGGTGGCTGAAGTTTCAACATGTAAGAATAAACACAATTTTTTATAAATAAATTCTGTTTTGGGGGTCCCTCCCTATATGGGAAATCTCTGTACCTTCCTCTCAATCTTGTTGTGAATCTAAAACTGCTTTTAAAACATAAAGTCTTTAACAACAAACAAAAAGCCCACATTGCAATTTTCCTGCCTGTGGATGTTGATTCACTTATCATTAAGTGTGATGTGTATTGTCTGTGAGCATAACTAAAGGAGTCC
Source organism: Carlito syrichta (assembly GCF_000164805.1). Taxonomy (NCBI): domain Eukaryota; kingdom Metazoa; phylum Chordata; class Mammalia; order Primates; family Tarsiidae; genus Carlito; species Carlito syrichta. The sequence goes on along the minus strand of NW_007233268.1, from coordinate 258,746 downwards.
TTTCTCTGCGCCCTCTTCTGTTTTGCAGCATTGACAAGATATCTAAAGTCACCTCTCCTGTGTTGGTCATTCACGGTACAGAGGATGAGGTCATCGATTTCTCCCATGGCCTGGCAATGTATGAGCGCTGTCCCCGAGCTGTGGAGCCCCTCTGGGTTGAAGGGGCTGGGCATAATGACATAGAGCTTTATGCACAATACCTAGAAAGACTAAAACAGTTCATATCTCACGAACTGCCTAACTCCTGAAGACGACCACTTGATTTTACCTCATTTACTGTGAACAGAAGAGTCCTCTGTTTTGCACACGCTTTAACTGGATAGCTGTAATGGCTTGATACCATGAAGAAGTGCCCAACCTTTAGGGTGTTCTAATCAAAGAGCTGATGAAATCTCAGTCTTTTGTATCTAGAGGTTGTTCTACTAATTCACACATGTTAAACTGAACAGTCATGACTTCCAGCTTCATTGCCTGGCAGGAATGGGAATGAGAGCTGAACGTAGGATGGTTTTCTAGTGTAAAGTAGGCTCATATCTGCTTTTCACCCTTCCCCACCATTTCTGACCTGTTTACGCGGGACTCAACCCTGTCTCCACCATGTTCTCAGTATTTGACGTGCAGCTCTCTTTCAACCACTGGATTCATGGGTTCAATCCATTTGTGAAGCTGTGATAGTGTAACTGGAAAACTCTTGTGGTGAAAATTCCTTTATTAATTTTTGTTAACATGCTGATCTTTCCCCAAACAAATGAACTAAAGGGTAATTTACTGGAACTGTCCTGAACAGCTTCATCACCTGTCACCATATAAATACAACTGGAATATTCTTAAACAAAAGGAAACTAGGGGGTTTTTTAAGTGTAAATTTATTACTAGCCAACAGAGTTTTAATATTTTGATTGTCTGGTTGGTTTAACAAAGAGCCTAGCCGACTTTCCTTCTGTAAAGTCCTCCTTGTAGGCTTTTTTAAAAGTACTGTACATATTTGCAATCACATTGTGCATAGATTCCTATTGGGTAGTTTTTCTTTTTGTCAGGCCACAGCAACGAACTGCA
>NW_007233268.1:254474-257670 GCF_000164805.1 Carlito syrichta | reverse complement strand
TTTGGGTTTTGACACTGGAGTTGCGCCGGATAAGCATCAAAAAATGTAAGATGCTAAAAACTGCTACACTACTTGTATTGGTTGGGGGTTTGGGTTTGGGGATTCTTTGGTTTTATTTAGATTTTTTTTTTCAAATTTAAAAGCCTTAAATGTACTGTAAACCTCAGATCGTTGTACAACTGGATTTGCGGTTGATTGCCAGTTTGTGTACTGTTGCTTGGACACAGCACAGTGGTTGGTAATGGAATAAAGGATGCATGGACCAGAAAAATGCATGGGCTCGTGCCGTTTTTTTCTTCATTTTCTCTTCAAAGAAAATAGTGGGTGTGAAAACAACTTTTTGTCTTAATTCAAAAAGAAACCAGCAAGGCACGGTGGCTCAGGCCTGTAATCCCAGCACTTTGGAGGTGGAGGCAAGGGGTTCAAAACCAGTCTGGGCAACTTGGCGAGACCTCATCTCTGCAATAAATAAAAAAATTAGCTGGGTGTGATGGCATGCACCTGTGGTTCCAGGTACTTGGAAGGCTGAAGTGGAAGGACTGACCTGAGCTCAGCTGGTCGAGGCTGCGGTGGCCATGAGCGTGCTACTGAATGCCAGTCAGTGTGACAGAGTGAGGCTCTGACCCAGAGGGGGGAAAAAAAACGTTTGGGGCTTACAAACTACAACACCTTTCTCAAGGGTCTGCTTTTGTTCTGTAAAAGACCCTAGATTACTTTTGGGAAAAGCCAAGATACAAGTATAGAAGTAAAAAAGCACAAATGGTCACTAAACAGAGTATGCAATGAATTCTGGCAGCGAAAACCAAACTGAGGCAGGCAATCTCATTGTAACCTGGCTGGGAGGGAGGGAGGACAGTGCCTGTTGGACTGGGCAGCCTAAATCAGGTGTGTTTTATAGAGCCTTTTCAACCCTTTTCCCACCGGACCAGAAAAGATCAACTGAGGGAAGCTGGTCTCCATCTCTTAGAATACACTCTCGTGAGCATGTATTAGGAGGAAGTGGTGGTGAAGACAGTATGAAGACGAATGAATGTGGGTGTGTGAGCACATGCTTGTGCAGGCTACTCTTATGGTGAATCAGGTGGGTGGGGCTGGCTTACCTGAAGGGGCATTGGCAAAGATCCAGTGGGGATGCCTGTCACAGAAGCTGAGGAGGCCTAGACAGAAAAACCAGAACCACTGATGCCCTGCCTTCGGGGCCAGAAAGCAGCTGGCTACAGCTGTTGAAGACCTGATTTCTGATCCTGTCTGTGTGCTGCTTGGATCTTCTGTAACCCATTTCCCCCCTTTTTTTCTCCCAAACTATTTAGCCAATTTCCTTTTGTCAGCCAGATTTCAGCAATGTTCACAGGAAATGATCAGATTGACGTAGTGGAAACGAAGGTGGCAACGCCCTTTCACGTCACTGGACTTATTTGATGTGGATAGTTCATCTCCATCTGAAGCAGTTTGTGCCTTCACAAAACTGAGGAGGGGATCTTGTTGCCTTTTGCCAGAGTTTTACATGGTGACAGCATTCCTCTGAGGATGGCATGTGTGGCAACAGTGGGACTCTCACGGAGATGACCTCAGGGTACTCCTGAGGGCCGCCTTCCTGAGCTGTGTTCCATTCAGACCTGGGGCAGAATCCTGGGTGCTGGGTTTTCACTAGGTGGGGAAGCTTCTCTCTGGGCGACTTATTCTTTCTCCCTAGTCAAGAAGGAAAAATCAAGTGACTACCTGAAATCCTTGCAGAGTATAGAGAAGGTATATTTATTATTTCTAATATATGAATGAATGCTTCACACTTGAGAAAATTCTTTATAAAAATAAGGGCCTAGTGGTCTGGAATGGTGGCACATGCCTATAATCCTTGCACTTTGGGAAGCCAAGGCAGAAAGGTAGCTTGAGCCTAGAAGTTTGAGACCAGCCTGGGCAACTTAGTGGGATCTCATCTCTACAGAAGTTCAAAAAAATGAGCTGGGCATGGTGGTACACACCTGTAATCCCAGCTACTCAGGAGGCTGGAGCAGAAGAATCGTCTGAGCTCAGGAGGTTGAGGCTGCAGTGAGCTGTGATCATGCCACTGCAATTCTGCCTGGGGGACAGAGCGAGACTCTGAGTCAAAAATAAATAAATAATATTAATAGTCTAGTAATAACATTCAGCAAGATACTGTAACTGTATTATTATTCATTCTGCTCATTATTACACTTTGTGATCTCTAAAATTAAGCAGAGTAAGTAATACAAGTTTAGATCAGTCATAATAATCACAGAAAAACCTCAAATCCTAATTTAAATTATTGCTGTGTTGGATCCTTTGACATCCGGAGAATAAAATGATTGTTATTGTCTCAAAATAGAAAAAGCATCTTCTTTTTAAAAAAATCTGTAAGCACTCTTGTTCAAGACTGAATTTGGAAAGTAAGAATCTTTAAGGCTTGAAAGGACAAATATATTGTCAAGATACTCCTTTTGGGAATATTTTTCTGACTCTTGGTGTGTGGAGGAAGAACGTAGAATCTACGGACTTCTGAACTAATCACAAGTGTATTAAGTCAGAAAAGAACAGGGCAGTGTGTATTTTCTTGATGTGAGGGACCATCTGGGGTTCAAGTTGAAAACTGAATGTCCTTTCTCTCAGTGCTCCCTTTTCTATAGATCACCTGCCGACTTCTGCCCCTTCTTCGAACTAAGACTGAAAAGTATAAACATAAAAGGAATATCTTTTCCCATCTTTTGTAGAATGAGCCTTTAGAGAGAGGTGGACCATATCTAATCTGTCTTTGTATCCAAGCTGGGTGATTTTGGCCTTGTTTCCTAATTTTTTCTGAGCCTCCAATTGTTTTTTTCTCCTTGTTGACCTCACTTAGGGCATGTAAGCGTTAAATGAGATAATGACTATAAAAATGCTGTTCGTCTTGTGCTTTATAAATTGTATTGCTGACAGCAGAACTGTCTGATCAAGATGAAGTTCTCAAGAGACTAGATCAAGGACACTTGAAGATCTGGGGGAGGGAAAGCCAAAATTATCTTCAAAAAAGTATATTAGGCCCAACCAATTATAAGGATAAATTATTTTATTTTATCTTATTTTTGAGTTGGAGTCTTACTCTATCGCCCAGATTGGAGTGCAGTGGCCGCTCCCAGCCACTGCAGCCTTGACCTGCTGGGCTCCGATGATCCTTCCACCTCAGCCTTCCAAGTAGCTGGAA
>NW_007233268.1:245307-254397 GCF_000164805.1 Carlito syrichta | reverse complement strand
GGATAAATTCGTTTAAACCATAAAGAAAATCAGTTCCATAGTATGTTAACAGTTCCAAAGGTCCATGCATGCACATATCTACGAACATAGATATTAAAGGGGAGCTCACATGAGGAGGCAAAACTGCTGAATAAACACTGGAAAGTCAAACCCAATCTATCGAAAGGGCAATATAGCATAACTAGATGGGTTTATTTCGATTACACACATATAAAATTAGAAAATGTTAAAAAGGGTCTGGACACAGTGGCTCATACCTGTAATCCCAGCACCTGGGAGGTGGGGGTGGGAGGATGGCCTGAGCCCATGACTCGAGACCAGCCTGGGCAACTTGGCAAGACCTCATCTCTACAATAAATAAAAAATTAGCCGGGTGTGTTGGCACTTGCCTGTGGTTCCAGCTACTTGGAAGGCTGAGGTGGAAGGACCACCTGACCCCAGCAGGTTGAGGCTGCAGTGGCTGTGAGCATGCCACTACATTCCAGCCTGAGCAGCACAATGAGACTCCGACTGAAAAAAAAGAAAAAGAGAAAGAAAAAAATGTTATAAAGCGTATGCAAAGACATAGAAATTGGTATAATGGACACTGGAGACTTAGAAGGGGGAAAGGAGTGGAAGTATGAAACATCACCTGTCAGGTAATGTGCACAGGTAGGGGTGGTGAGTCCACTTAAAGCCCCGACTTCTTTACCACTATACAATGCAACCATGTAACCAAAAATGATTTGTACCCCCTAGAGCTATTGAAATTTTTTTTTTGAGTCGGAGTCTCACTGTCACCCAGGCTGGAGTGCAGTGTCACGCTCACAGCCACCACATCCTCGACCTGCTGGGCTCAGACGATCCTTCTACCTCAGCCTTCCAAGTAGCTGGAACTACAGGCGAAAGCCACCATACCTGGCTAACTTTTTGATTTATTGTAGAGACAAGGTTTCACCAAGTTACACAGGCTGGTTTCGAACCCCTGGGCTCAGGCAATGTTCTCGCCTCTGCCTCTCAGAGTACTAGAATTATAGATGTAAGCCACTGCGCCCAGCTTGAAATTTTTAAAAAGCCATAAAAAAAAAAAAAAGAGAGAGACACCAGAGTTCTCTCTTCCTCCATGTTAACACACCAAGGGAGGGCCATGTGAGTGAGGTCATAGAGAGAAGGTGGCCACTGGAAGCCAGGAAGAGAAATAAGCACATTAATTCATGTAAAGAGAAAATATTAGTATAATACACATTAATAAATCAAGTAATCTCACTGATGTAAAAGAAAGCAGGAATGAATTCTGAAATCTATTTCTGATTTGACATGGCACAGAAGGATTTTTTTTCTTCTTCTTATTTTTCTCTCTCTTTTTTTTTTTTGAGTTCGAGTCTTACTCTGTCGCCCAGGCTGGAGTGCAGTGGCACACTTGCTCCCCCAGTGTTGACCTGCTGGGCACCAGCGATCTTTCCACCTCAGTCTTCCAAGTAGCCGAAACTACAGGTGTGCACTACCACACCTGGCTAATTTTTGATTTATTGTAGAGGCAAGGTTTCACCAAGTTGCCTGGGTTGCTCTTGAACCTGCGGGCTCAGGCAATCCACTTGCCTCAGCCTCCCAAAGTGCTGGGATTACAGGCTGCGCCACCGAGCCCGGCCAGAAGGATGACTTCTTAATTACAACAAAATAAACCAAAAACTTATGCCAATAGTAAACATAGTACACATACTTAGTGTTAGACAGTGGAGGCATTTGCTGTATATTCAAGGATGAATGTTATCACCAGCATTTAATCCAGAAATTCTAATCATTAAGGCAAAAAGGAATGAGATATGCATATCTCATATAGTAACACCCAAAGAAAATAGTGGAACAATGATTTAGAACTAGTAGGGAAGTTATAAAATGATTGGTGACAAAAATAAGTGTATGAAAATCAATTACCACCCAATGTATTAGTAATAACTAATCAACGTTAGGAAATGTTATGGACAAAAGACTTCATTCACAATGAAAACATACAAAACACAGTGCAGTCGTGAGCCCAGGTCTCATGTCTTCTGTTTTCTGCTCTAAGATGGGAGTTAGGATGTGAACCAAACCTTCCAGGAAAGCAACCAACACAACTGAATAAAATGGAAAAAACCTTAAATAGATCCATAAACTAGCAAGAAAATAAGAACTCTGCAGGCCAAATACAAAATAAAGATGAGAACCAAGAAAGAAGAGGAGTATTGAAGCTAGTTTTCTATCTGAAGGAATTGGTTTTCCAACGTGGTGAAGCTCAGAGCAATGAACAAAACCTTGAGAGCCCTCCAAGACAGGGAGTCTAATTGAAAACTGCCCTCTTCTAGGGGAAATTCATATGATCATCTCAACAGGCGCAGAAAAAGCTCAAATGTCCCATTTAAGATTAAAAAACAAGCAAAACTCAGATCAAACTAAGAATAGAAGGAAACATATATAGAGAAATCTCAAACAAAACAAAATAAAAAAAATAAGGATTATGTCAGGAAGCAAAACAGAAGAATTATTCCACTTTAGAGTGAGAATTAATAATAATATCCACTACCCTCACTCTGTTCACAGTAACACAAAAAATTCTAGCAAGTGCAGTAGGGTCAACAAAGTGAAGAAGAAAAAAAAAAAAAAAAAATATATATATATATATATATATATATATATATATATGAATGACCTGGAAAAAAGGGGCAATCAATATGTTATACCAAATTATTTACCTGGGCAACATAGTGAGACCTCATCTCTAAAAAAAATTAGAAAATTATCTGGACACGGTGGCACACACCTCAGCAGTCTGAGGTGGAAGGATCGCCTGAGCCCAGGAGTTTGAGGCTGCGGTGAGCCATGATTGTGCCACTATACTTCATCCTGGGTGATAGAGTGAAACCCGACTCAAAAAATGAAATTAAAAAATTTTTTAACTGAATTATTTTGATGGTTTCACAATTCAGTAAACTTACCAAAAATCACTCAAATGTTTATTTAAATGGAATAGATGTTATGAAATGTAAATTATATCTTAATACAAATCTTAAAAAGAAATGAAAAATAAATGAAACTATTATTCTCAGGTTATGATTGTCTATGTAGAAAGCCTGAAAGTATCTAAAAATTATTAGATTTAATAAGAGTTTAGGTTGCTAGATAAAATTAATATTTAAAAAATCAACATTATTTCTATAAGTTGATAAAAATATTTTAAAAGCCATAGAAAAGAAAAATACCATTTACAATAGTATTAAAAGACATTAAGTACTTGAAAATAAATTAACACATTGTGTACAGGATATATCCTGGAGACAATAATAGAGCCACTTGTGAATGACCTTAAAGAAGACCTAAATTAGTAAGAGATATACCATGTTTATGGATAAGAGGGCTCATTAAGTATATCAATTCCTCCAAAATAGATCTATAGGGTTAATAAAATTCCAATCCAAATCTCAGATTTTTTTTGTGGATTCTGACAATTTGTATGGGCCAAGAATAGCCAGGATCCTTGAAGATGAAAAAGGTAGATATACACACCTTACCTGACCTAAATAATTCCAGGTGAGAAGTCTCAGGACTGAAAAGCCTCAGTGCCTCCACATTCTAGTGTCTAGAAGGCCTTGCCTGGCCTCTGACTCTAAGCTAATGCACTGTCTCAGTATTATATATGCCCCTACACATAGCAGTGATCATTAATACAATTAATAATTATTATAATTAATTAATAAAAATTAATAACTTTGTGATTAATAGAAATCTAGAAGTTATGTATTAAGACAAGAAAAAGAATGAGATATGCATATCTCATGTAATATTAATACCCAAGAGAAACAACTGAGCAGTGATTTAAAATTAATAAGGGAGATTAATAATGTGATTAGTGGCACAATGAATCTTGAAACCACAAAGGAATAAATTTCTATTTAAAGTTTTTATTTTTTGAGTTGGAGTCTCACTCTATCACCCAGGCTGGAGTGCAGTGGCATGCTCACAGCCATCCCAGCGTTGACCTGCTGGACTCAGGCTATCCTTCCGCCTCAGCCTTCCAAGTAGCCAGAACTATAGGTGTGTGCTACTATGCCTGGCTAATTTTTTGATTTATTGTAGAGATGAGATCTCACCAAGTTGCCCAGACTGGTCTCGAACCCATAGACTCAGGCAATCCTCTCACCTTGACCTCCCAAAGTGCTGGTATTACAAGCTTGAGCCACCACGCCTGGCCAAAATGTTCATATTAAAATATAAAACATTCATATTAAGCCGGGCTCAGTGGCTCAGCCTATAATTCCAGCGCTTTGGGAGGCTGAGATGAGTGGATTGCCCGAGCCCGTGGGTTCGAGACCCACCTGCGCAACTTGCTGAGACCTCATCTCTACAATAAATCAAAAATTAGCCAGACGTGGTAGTGCGTGCCTGTAGTTCCAGCTACTTGGAAGGCTGAGGCAGAAGGATCCCCGGAGCCCAGCAAGTTGAGGCTGCGGTGGCCGGGAATGGCCCCTGCACTCCAGTCTGGGTGACAGAGTGAGACTCTAACTCAAAAAAAAAAAAAAAATAGCATACTCCATGGCGGGGCATGGTGGCTCACGCCTATAATCCCAGTACTGACCCTATCTCTACAATAAAAATTAAAAAATTAGGCAGGCATGGTGGCACATGCATGTAGTTCCAGCTACTTGGAAGGCAGAGGTGAAAGGATCACCTGAACCCAGCGGGCTGAGGCTGTGGTGACGTTAAGAGTGCCACTGCACTCCAACCTGGGCAGCAGAGTGAGATGCTGACTCAAAAAAAAAAAAGCATACTCTAATGACAAACCTGAGGGTAAAATATTATCAAGCATATGACAGATAATGAAAATACACAATAAACAGATGAGGAGGCATACTATGTATAAGAGAGCATAGGATATGAAAAGACTGTTCCTAAGAGATTATTGTCTGTAATAATTACATAAAAGTTTAATCAAGTAACCAAATATGTATGACAAGTATAAAGTTGGCAGACATATTTAAAATATAGTACTCTTTGGTGGTGATGGTGCGAATTAATGGGCACTCTAAAATTACTGCTAACTACACATCAAATAATACAGACTTTTTTTTTGACACGGGGTCTCATTCTGTGACTCAGGCTGGAGTACAGTGGTGTGATCGTGTCTCATTCCAACCTTGAACTTCTAACCTCAAGCAATCTTCCTGCCTTGGTCTCCCAAAGCACTGCAATTACAGATGTGAGCCACCGTGCCTGGCCCAAACTTTCTAAAGTATACTTTGAGGCAAAATCCTCACAATGTTTAGTCATTTAATCGGACCATTTGGCTTCTAGGAATTTTTTCCTTAGAAAACAACCAAGAAGTCCGGGCTTGGTGGCTCAGCCTGTAATCCCAGCACTTTAGGAGGCCTAAGCAAGTGAATTGCCTGAGCCTGCGGGTTTGAGACCAGCCCAGACAACTTAGTGAGAACTTGTCCCTACAATAAATAACAAAAAAATTAGCTGGGTGTGGTAGTGTGCACCTGTAATTCTGGCTACTTGGAAGGCTGAGGCGGAAGGATCCCCGGAGCCCAGCAGGTCGACGCTGGGGTGGCCGTGAGTATGCCATGTCACTCCAGCCTGGGTGACAGAGTGAGACTCCAATTTAAAAAAAAAGAAAGAAAACAACCAGGAAGACGAGATAGGCGTATTGGGGTAAAGACTCCTCATCTCTTCTTAATAGTGAAAACTCATCATTTGTTCCTAGTCTTAGGGACTTAGTTACCATGTCCATACAATGAATTATTCTGCAACCACCACAGGTGGTGCTGTAGAATAATATTTACTGATGTGAAAACATTTTCAAAATATGCTACTGTACGATAAGACTAGTTACCAAATAGCTTGTGGCTATGATTCCCTTCCTACTTCCTGTACCTCCTTTATACACTCAAATTTGGACAAACAGCTGGCTGTGCACCAAAATGGTAACAGAGGTACATTTCTTTTTGTTTGTTTTTTGAGTTGGGAATCTCATTCTGTTGCCCAGGCTGGCAATGGCACAATCACGGCTCACCCTCCACCTCATCCTCCTGAGTAGCTGAGACTACAGGTGTGCACTGCCACACCCAGCTAATTTAAAAAACTTTTTTGTAGACAATGTCTCACTATGTTGCCCAGGCTGGTCTTGAACTCCTGGGCTCAAGCAATCCTCCTGCGTTGGCCTCCCAAAGTGCTGAGATTACAGACATGAGTCACCGCGCCCAACCCAGAGGTACGTTTCTGTTGATGAGGTTTAATTGTATACTTAATAAGCCTTTACGAAGAGGAGAGTCTATACCCATTCTTCAGGATTCATGTGAAGTAATAATAAAACCATATCAGTAAGCCGTTTAGTCACTATAATTTGTTCTGGAACTTTGTTGGATGGCACTATCTCACTCCTCCAGAAAATGCTGATTTTACTAGACTGGGTAAATCTCACCCCTAGGGTTGCTGCGCCAATTGATAAGGTTCATATAAATATTGCATTTTGTTCTGTCCAGCTCGAATGCCACCTCCTTACATGAGACCTTGCCCTCTAGGATTTCAGCAGGAGACACAGGCATTCCCAAAGGAACTTGTCCAGATCTTGCTCAGCTGGAAGAGCTCTATGGCAGACGGCCGGGAAGCAGCCCTGGAACATGGACGCCTGGCCTGCTCTAAGCCCTGTTCCTTTCGGCCAGGGGCCCTGGTACCTGCCTGGGCCTAAGAGTTCCCATGTGTAAAGCGATGAGTCCATCCCATCTGCATTTCTTTTTGTGTGTGGTAAAATATATACAGCATAATATCTAGCTGTTAAACCATTTTTAGGCGAACAGTTCAGTAGCATTAAGTACATTGACATTGTGCAACCATCACTACCATCTCCAGAACTTTTCATCATCGCAAATGGAAACTTGTACCCATTAAACAGTAACCCACATTTCCCCCTCACCCTACCCCTGGCAAAAACCACTCCATTTTCTGTGTCTATGGATTTGATTACTCTAGGAATCTTATGGAAGTAGAATCACACAGTATCTGTCCTTTTACGTCTGGCTTGTTTTACTTAGCATAATGTTCTCAAGGTTCGTTCACACGCCAATTTCATTGGTTTGTAAGACTGAATAATGTATAGACCACATTTTCTTTATCCATTCATCCACCAAAGGACATGAGGATTGTTTCTACCTTTTGGCTATTATGAATAGAGCAGCTACGAACATGGGTGTACAAATACATGTTTGACACTTTTATTTCAACTCTTTGGGGCATACACCCAGAAGTGTAATCTCAGGACTGTATGGTAATTCTGTTTAATTTTGTTAGGAACTGCCATACTTGGTCTGCAGGAATCTTGGGATCTGTGACGCCTTAAAAATGGCATGCCATACTTTGGATGCCTGTATCTATGGGCATATTTCTGAGGAGAAAGTCCACAGTTTTGGCAGAAGGTATCAGTGATTCTGAGAGATGAAGAACACAGAACTAGATGTTACTTACAGGCTCTTTTTTTTTTTTTTAGCCAGAGTCTCACTCTTGCCCATGCTAGAGTGCAGTGACACTATCATAGCTCACTGCAGCCTCAACTTTCTGGGCTCAGGCAATCCTTCCACCTCAGCCTCCTGAGTAGCTGGGACTATAGGCATATGCCATCATGCCCAGCTTTTTTTTGTAGAGACAAGTTCTATGTTGCCCAGGCTGGTCTTGAACTCCTGGGCTCAAGTGATCCTCCTGCCTCAGCCTCCCAAAGTGCAGGGATTACAGATGTGAGCCACCATACCCAGCCTACAGGCTCTTGTAAAACCTGTATTTGGGCTGAGTGTGGTGGCTCACGCCTGCAATCCCAGCACTTTGGGAGGTGGAGGTGAGAGGATTGCCTGAGTCCAGGGGTTCAAGACCAGCCTGGGCAACTTAGTGAGCCCTCTTCTCTACAATAAATCAAAAAATTAGCTGGGTGTGGTGGCGCCCACTTGTGGTTCCAGCTACTTAGAAGGCTGAGGCGGAAGAATCTCCTGAGCCCAGCAGGCTGAGGGTGCAGTGACAGTGAGCATGCCACTGCACTCCAGCCTGGGCGACAGAGTGAGACTCACACAAAACAAAACAAGCAGCCTGTATTTTTGGATTCTGAGAACTGTGAGTGCAGATTATGGAGAAGTTGAGGAACTTGGGTTTATCATGCAGGTGAGCTTAGGGAGAAGCATAAGTTTGTCAGACCTCAGGGTGCAGGGAGTGAGGGGGTCTCTGGATGTGCCAGAGTCAACTGCAGAAGTGTTGACAGGCCCAGGTGGGCATGAGACAGTGCCAAGGGTCCTGGATGCAGAGGCAGCAGGCCCAGCGGGAGCCCATGTACTTTGGTAACCGCATGGCCCTGAGCAAATCCCTGACCTGCTCTGGGCCTGTTCCTCATCTTTAAAATAGTAGTGCTATCTACCACACAGTCAACTAAACAGATGAAATTCCATAGGTAGCAATGCCTTGCAGGAGGCAATGGGGGCTTAGACCCACTCATTAAATGAATGGGTGAGCTCTGGCTTTAGAACAAAACAGAAGACGCTTTGAAAACTCTTGGGTAAGACGGTTTACCCTGCCAGTGCCCTCACCACACTGTTACTTAATCATGACTCCGCTGCTCTGTGATTTGCCATTCCACTGGACCTGGCATGTTCATACCTGCCTGTCTGGCTGTGCCTGGGCATGGGTGGAGACGGCCTCAGCCCTACAGATTTGCATTGATACTGTCTCCTGTCTGACTCCCCCCAGGCCTCCCTTCTCTAGGCCTCTAAGTGCTCCCTAGATAGGCCTGTGAGGCACTCCCCCCCATGCCAGCACATTTCAACATGGGACCCGGAGAGGGCCAAGGTCTCTGGCATAAAAACCCCAGGTGGGGAGAGCGAAGGATCCCTTCACCCTGGTCTCTAGCAAGGACTGGGAGAGCCAGTTCAGAAGAGCAGTCAGAGGTGTTTGGTGAAGCGTGAGTTACAGAAAAATAATTTATAGCCGGGCTCGGTGGCTCAGCCTGTAATCCCGTGCCTTTGGGAGGCTGAGGTGAGTGCATTGCCTGAGCCCGCGGGTTCGAGACCCGCCTGGGCAGCGAGACCTCATCTCTACAATAAA
>NW_007233268.1:242369-245287 GCF_000164805.1 Carlito syrichta | reverse complement strand
AAAAAATCAGCCGGGTGTGGTAGCGCATGCCTGTAATTCCGGCTACTCGGAAGGCTGAGGTGGAAGGATCGCCGGAGCCTAGCAGGGTGACCGAGTGAGACTCCAACTCAAAAAAAAAAAAAAAAGAATAACATATAAATAAAGCATGCCTTTCAAAATGTTTTGTTTTTGAGACGAGGTTTTGCTCTGTCACCCAGGCTGGAGTACAGTAGCACGATCATGGCTCACTGAAACCTCAAACTCCTGGGCTCAAGTGATCCTCCCACCTCAACTTTTGAGTAACAATGACTACAAGTGTGTGTCACCATGCTTGGCTAATTTTTTCCTGGAAAAATATTTTTTAATTTCAAATGTTAATATTTTATCCAAAGTAGTAAATAAGAAAAACCTATTTTTGAAAACATTTATTTTATTATATTTTGAGTCAGGCTCTCACTGTCACCCAGGCTGGAGTGCAGTGGCATGATCACGGCTCACCAGAGCCTCAACCTCCTGGTCTCAGGTGATCCTCTTACCTCAGCCTCCTAAGTAACTGGGACTACAGGCACATGCCACCATGCCCAGCTTTTAAAATTTTTTTGTAGTGAAAGGACCAAGATGGAGTTGATATACCCAATGAGCAGCCATTTTAACATTGCTTAGCTTTTTCATGTTTTTCTAGCAGTTCACTTTAATGTACCCTCTAATCACTAACCAAGGACAGAACCGGTTTCTCCCAAGTAGCTATTGATAATCGCTTTACAGCCCTTCCCCAGCTTGTTTTGTAAACCAGTTAACCTAATCAGCCCTTCCAGACACAGATCCCATCAACATGGCAGCAATCATTTGACTGACCCACCCCCTCAGCCTGCTGTTAATACTACTGTGCTTACCTGTTCCTTCATGATGACATGGAACAGACCACCATCCAATCACCTTCACAACCTGCCCCCATTGAAGGAACGGTTTAAAAGGAATTCAACTTCAAACAGCAGTCGCCATTATTTTGTTAAGCACTGGCCAGGCAATGTGTTCTTTGAGCTATGGCTGCCATGTTTTCTTAGCTTTGGCTCCCTCCCCTGGCTTGGAGAGGTGAATCCCCTCTCCTTCTCTAGTCATTCACCATTGTTTTGTGAAGCACTGGCCAGGTCATGTGCTCTTTGAGTTGTGGCCGCCATGCTTTCTTAACTTTGGTCCCCTCCCCGACCTCGGGGAGGTGAATTTCCTATCTCTCTCTATATATAATCTACTTTCTAAATAAACTGTATTAGCCGATCTGACTTCTATGCAGTTATTTGCATTTTTGTGTGGCACCAGATTGCCCCAGACCCCCCAGCAGGTCTGATCTAACATTTTTGGAGACCCCCAGTGAGGTTTTTAACCTAACATGTAGAGACAAGGTCTTGCTATGTTGCCCAGGCTGATCTCGAACTACTAGGCTCAAGCAATCCTCCTTCCTCAGCCTCTCAAAGTGTGCCCAGCCTAGTTTTTATTTTTATTTTTACAGTTTAAGGGGAAAAAAATGAAAGCTCAGATTCCCACTATTGAATCTAGAATATTACCAGGACCTTGGAAAGGTACTTTTCTCCCATTTCCCCCCTATTACATTATCTTCCATCCCCTATTCCAGAGTAAAGCCACTATCCTAAATTTCCTCTTACTCATTTCCTTTTCTTTATAGTAAAAATATGTGTATATGTGTGTGATATATATGTATATACATAGGAGGGTGCACCCAAAAAACTGGAATTTAGTTATAAAAAATTGTGGATTTAACTTTAAGCTTCAGTTACCTTCAGAGTACTCTCTGCTTGATATAATACACCTATGGAGACACTTTTTCCACTGCTCAAAACAAGTTTTTGAACTCATCAATTGTGATGACTCTTTAGTGCTTCTCCTGTTTTTTGTTTCACCTCTTCACATTGGCAAAGTGTTTCCCTTCGAGAACTTTTTTCATTCAGGGAAACAAAGCAAAGTCACTCGGGACAAGATTAGGTGAATAGGGAGGGTGGGACACAAGGGGCGTGCTATTTTTGGTCAAAAAGTGCTGAACAGGACAGGTGCAGTGGTTCAAGCTTATAATCCCAGCACTTTGGGGAGCCAAGGCAAGAGACCAGCCTGGGCGACTTGGTGAGAACTCGTCTCTATAATAAATCCAAAAATTAGCCGGGTCCCGTGGCATGTGCCTATTGTTCCAACTATTTGGAAGACTGAGGCAAAAGAATCGCCTGAACCCAGCAGATCGAGGCTATCATGGCCGTGAGTGTGCCACTGCATTCCAGCCTGGGCAACAGAGTGAGACGCTGACTCAAAAAAAAAAATGCTGAACACTCAGCATAGTGTGGGCAGGTACACTTGTAAATTACCCACCATGAAATGGGCAAACATGCTGAAAAAACATCTCCCCCCAAATTCACTGAAGCTGAACACAACGTTTCACAATAACACTAACTGGTACTGTTGCCAGTGGGCTCCTAGAACACGTACCTAGCAGGGAAAGCCTGTAATACAAGGAACCCACCCTCCAAAAGATAATAAGGGGTTCTTTTGAATATGTGTATATAATCTGATCTTTAGGATTTTGTATAAATCTTACTGCTGTAGTATTCTTTGTTTGCTTTTTCCTTGTACTTCACATGATGCCTTTTAGATTTATCATTGTTAATTCAGTAGCTGTAGTTTCTTGATGTTCCTTTCTGTGTAGTGTTGTATGTGATCTTGGCAGACATTTAGGTTGTCTTCCAGGTTTTTGCCATTAAAGATAATTTTGAGCCAGGCTCGGTGGCTCAGCCTGTAATCCCGTGTCTTTGGGAGGCTGAGGTGAGTGGATTGCCTGAGCCCGCGGGTTCATGACCCACCTGGACAACTTGGCGAGACCTCATCTCTACAGTAAATCAAAAAATTAGCCGGGCGTGGTAGTGCACGCCTGTAGTTCC
>NW_007233268.1:239882-242349 GCF_000164805.1 Carlito syrichta | reverse complement strand
CCAAAAAAAAAAAAAAAAAAAAAAAAAGATAGTTTTGTACTTCTCATGATGTGAGAGACTTCTGGTGAATAATTCTTAATCTTGGCTACATATTGAAATTAGCTGACATTTACAAATGCTGATGCTTGGCTCCCACCCTCAGATATTCTGATTTAAATGCTCTGGGGTTCGGCCTGCCATCTAGACTTGTGAAAACTTCCCAGGGTGCTGGAAGAGTGCAGTGGCTCATGCCTGTAATCCCAGCACTTTGGGGGGCTGAGGCTGGAGGATTGCTTGAGCCTAGGAGTTCAAGACTACTCTGGGCAGCATAGCAAGATTTGGTCTCTACAGAAAATAAAAAATCAATGTGGTGGCCCACACCTGTAGTCCCTACTACTCAGGAGGCTGAGCTGGAAGGATTGATTACCTTTATCCAAAGGATTGAGGCTGCAGTGAGTTGTGCTCATCCCATTGCACTCCAGTCTGGGCTACAGAATGAAACTAAAATGGTCCGTGGAACACGTGATTGCTTTCTAGCTCACTAATGAAACCCAACAGACAGGGAACTGGGAAGAAAGAAGTTGATTTCTGAATTCGAATTCAAGGAAACAAGCCAGTATAGATACCAAAGCCAGCTCAGCTTCCTTGGATTTAACAGTCTGTATTTATAAGCATAACCATTACAATTTGCTGTTGATTAACACCAAACTACGTGATTTACAAAGCATTTTGTAAAATTCCAGTTTCAATTGCGTTTTGTCAATTATAGCCTTCATTGTCTGCATATTCTTGGTAACCATTGCCAGGAACCCTGTAATTCTAGTTTATCAATAACTCTAAGCAAAGATGTTAGCAGAACTTATTACAAAGTGAAACATTATTCACTATGATGCATCATTAGCCAATGGGTGCAACAAAACAAAACTGGTTACAGTTACATATAATTATATTTCTAACTTTAACTATTGATCACAAGGATGAACAACAACCTACTTTACTATGTGACTACCACCATGGGGTCTGTGACTCATTCTGTTCCAGGGAAGGTCAGCACAGTCTTATGATTCTAAGGAATGCTGGTGTGTGCTGGGCAGGAACCCTAAGCAAGGGTTACTGTCCACAGGAGAGGATTGTTTTGAAAGGGCCTCTTTGTAAAAATTCTGAGTCTAAATAAAATAAAATAAAAAAGACCATTTGGTTTATCATTAATGGATGATAAAAAATGATAATGCACATTCTTTTAATCAGATATTTATCAAGCTGACTGATGGACAAAACTTATTTATTCATTCAACAAACCTCAACATTCTGGTTGGTTCTGGGATGCAGCAGTGAACAGACAAGGCTCCTGTCCTCTTGTAGTTTATGTTCTCCTAGAAGAAACAGACAATGAACAAGAGAAGAAACACAACGATCAAAGTATAATAGATGTCAGAAAGGAAACAAGAAACACGTCGAGAGAGCGGTTAAGACCTTCAGGAGCATGAGGGCATGGTGGTTTGACATGTATCTGGGGAGTCTATTTACCTGAGTGCTTGAATTTCAGCTCCTCCACCTACTAGCTATGTGTCACAGGGATGTTATTTGACCTCTCTGTGTTTCCTCACCTGTAAAGTCAGGATGACTTAGGACTTTCCTTCTAATATTAATGTGAGGATGATATGAACCCAGAACATATAGAGCTCTCAATAAATACTAATATAATCCGAAGAAATAGAGCATTTTATTACCTATCAAAAGGATTTTCCACATGAATGCATTAATAAAAACCTCTTGGAAATATGTGGAAAAGGCATCATTCTTTCATTGTGTATCAAATCTTTATTCATTCCAGACTCTGAATTGTGCATTAAATGGCCTTGTTAAATGACTTTTGTATATAATAGCATCCCTTGACTCTACTTTTTTTTTAGTAAGCATTTTCTCTGTAAAAATTGTTTATCTTCAGAAGCACAGAAAATGTTTTTATTTCTCTTCCACATATTTACAGTGAGTGTCCTCACCTCAGACTATAGCAATACAAACTTATGAGTGTGCGGGGCTTAGCTTCTGAAGACAGCGCCTGTCCTTCCAGGAAAATGGTTTGTCTTAAAGGGATCAGAATGACCTGTGTCACCCAGCACCTCAGCTGTTTTAGGAGAGCAGTTTTAGGGGAATTTCTAAAGTCACCTCTCTCTCTGTCTCTTTCTTTCTATCTCTGTGTGTCTCTCTTTTTTTGTTGTTGTTGAGTTGGAGTCTCACTCTGTCACCCAGGCTGGAGTGCAGTGGTATGCTCATAGTCACCGCAGCCTTGACCTGCTAGGTACAGGTGATCCTTCCGCCTCAGCCTTCCAAGTAGTTGGAACTACAGATGCACACCACCACACTCGGCTAGTTTTTGTGATTTATCATAGAGACAAGGTCTTGCTAAGTTGCCCAGGCTGGTCTTGAACCCCTGGACTCAGGCAATCCTCTCGCCTCTGCCTCCCAAAGTGCTGGAATTACAAGC
>NW_007233268.1:237578-239773 GCF_000164805.1 Carlito syrichta | reverse complement strand
CTCTCACACACACACACACACACACACACACACACACACACACACACACACACACGCATACACACCATCTACCAATTGTTTTGTAAACTTCTTGCCTCCTGTATTTACAAACTCCATCAGCTTACTTACTGACATGGCTTATAACTTGACCAGATGAATTGATATACCACATTAGGATTTGCCTAACAGTTTAGAGTCACAAAACACAGAAATTCCTCGAAAAATCTCTTGGTCTGGAGCACACATTTCTGGGGGAGGGGGGATGATGGGAAAAGAAAGAGGAGGGGAAGAAGGTGACAGAGTTACTTCACTAAGTCCCAAAATTCATATTTTCTAACCATTCTCTATAGATGGAATAAATATTATGTTTTAACCTACATGTTGACTGTTCTTTTCAAATGTATATATATATGGCTGTAATTTTTAATTTAATTTTATTTTTTATCTTTCATTTTTTTGAGTTGGAGTCTCACTCTGTCGCCCAGACTAGAGTGCAGTGGCCGCTCCCAGCCACCGCAGCCTCAACCTGCTGGGCTCTGGCAATCCTTCCGCCTCAGCCTTCCAATTAGCTGGAACTTCAGGCGTGCGCTACCACACCCAGCTAATTTTTTTGATTTATTGTAGAGATGAGGTCTTGCCAAGTTGCCCAGGCTGGTTTCAAACCCATCGGGCTCAGGCAATTCACTTGCCTTGGCCTCCCAAAGTGCTGGGATTACAGACTGAGCCACTGAGCCCGGCCATTAAATATTTTCTTAACCGACACAATTAAGTGCAAATCCTTTCATGCAGGACTAGTGGCTCTCAGAGTGTGGTTCTCAGACCAGCAGCACCTGGAAACTCATTACAAATGCACATTCTGGGTTCTCATTCCAGACCTCATCACTCAGAATCTCTGAGGATGGGTCCTAAGAATGTGTTTTAATAAGACTTCTCAGCTATTTGATCTGATGCATGCCACATTTAAATTAAAAGAGGGATTTTACTGAGAATTAATAGTTCTAGAAATCTTTAAAAGTAGTTTCTTTTCCTTTTTTTTTTTTTGAGTTGCATTCTCACTCTGTTGCCCAGGCTGGAGTGCAGTGTCACACACGCTCATGGCCACCCCAGTGTCGACCTTCTAGGCTCCAGTGATCCTTCCGCCTCAGCCTTCCGAGTAGCTGGAACTACAGACGTGCGCTACCACGCCTGACTATTTTTTATTTTATTGTAGAGACGAGGTCTCGCCAAGTTGCCTGGGCTGGTCTCAAACCAGCGGGCTCAGGCAATCCACTCGCCTCAGCCTCCCAAAGTGCTAGGATTACAGGCCGAGCCACCGAGCCTGGCCTAAAAGTAGTTTCTAAAAGAGAAAAGACATACTGTTCTTTGGTCATAGTAACAAGTGAGAACTGATGTTTTGTTTGTTTGTTTCTGATTCAGTGTCTCACTCTATCATCCAGGCTGGAGTGCGGTGGCATGATTATAGCTCACTGCAGCCTTGACCTTCTGGGCTCAGAAGATCCTTTCGCCTCAGCCTCCTAAGTAGCTGAGACTACAGGCATACACCTGGCTAGTTTTAAATGTTTTTATTTTTTTATTTTTTGAGTTGGAGTCTCACTTTGTCGCCCAGGCTGGAGTGCGGTGGTACACTGCTTACGGCCACCACAACTTCAACTTGCTGGACTCAGGCAATCTTTCCACCTTAGTCTTCCAGGTAGCTGGAACTACAGGCACGCGCCACCACACCCAGCTAACATTTTGATTTATTGTAGAGACGAGGTCTTGCCATGTCGCCCATGCTGATCTCGAACCTGCAGGCTCAGGCAATTCTCTCATCTCTGCCTCCCAAATTACTGGGATTTCAGGTGTGAGCCACCACACTTGGTCTACTTTTTGATTTTTTGCAAAGACAAGGTCTTGCTTTGTTGCCAGGGCTGGTCTTGAACTCCAGGGCTCAAGCAATCCTCCTGCCTTGACCTCCGTAAGTGTTGGAATTACAGGTGTGAGCCTGGCAGATAATTGATTTTAAAACTGCCCAGCCCTTCGGTGACAACGTCCTTCTTGTCTGCACGCATGCTTCTGAAGGCCAATCAGCAATAGTCTCCCTCCAGTGACCATACTTCCTAAGGGTCTTTTGATCCCTAAAACTTCCCACTGTTAAGAGTCTTTGGGAGACTGAGGTGAGTGGATTGCCTGAGCCCGCGGGTTCGAGACCTCTG
>NW_007233268.1:235413-237279 GCF_000164805.1 Carlito syrichta | reverse complement strand
AAAAAAAAAAAAAAAAAAAGAGTCTGCCGGTCCTTGAGCCCAGCACTTCCCAAAAGCTCTGTAGGAGACCAGCAGTGTGCTACATGAACCTCTCCCATTGCTTTGGTTCAATGGCCTCTTCCTTCGAGACCCCATGCAAAAATCAGGATCACCCCTCTTACAGGGGTAGACAGGGCATTCGTTGTACATGCATGTAGTCACACAAATCATAACGATGTTTCAGTTGATGATGGACTATGCCAGTGGTTCCCAGGATTATGATATCTTTTCAAGATTACTCTTATCTTTTCCATGTTTAGGTACACACCTACTTCCCACTGTATTCCAAATGCCTAGAATATTCAGTGCAGTAACATGCTGTATTGGTTTGTGACCTAGGATCAACAGGCTATCCCATACAGCCTAGATGGGTTTTAGGCTAGACCAGCTAGGCTCATGTAAGTACACTCCATGACGTTCACACAATGATGACATCACGTAATGATATATTTCTCAGAACATGTTCCCCTTGTTAAGAGACACATGCCTGTAGATAGATAGGGAAGAGGGAATTTATTATTAGGGACTTGGTTCACACAATTATGGCAGTTAAGTTCCACAACGGGCTGTCTGTGAGGTGGAAACCCTGGAGGTATGGGCAGCATGGCTCAGTCCAAGTCTGAAAGCCTCTCAACCGGGAATGCCGATGGTGTAACTCTCAGCCTGAGACTGAAGGCCTGATAACTGAGGGGCTGCTGGCGTAAGTCCTGGAGCCGCAGGGCCAGAGCAACTGGAGTTCTCATCTCCGAGAGCAGGAGGAGGAGAATGTGGGGCAAGGGAGGAAAGAGAGGAACAAATAATTCATTGCTTGTTCTCTTCTATCCAGGTCCCAGCCCATGGGACGGTACCCATCCACATTGAGGGCGGGTCTTCCCCACGAAGCCCACCAACTTACACGATACACCTGCACAGACACACCGGGAAGTGATGCTTTTCCAGCTCTCTAGTTTTTTTTTTTTTTTTTTAAACTTTTAAATTTTTTATTTTAAAATTGTGGGGTACAATTCAGGATTAGGTATACAAATATTCATTGTGTAGGTGCCCTTGTTGATGAGGTGTGCCCCCTTTTCCCCAAGCAGATTTCCACTACTGTCACTTCCACCTCCCCTGCAGTTTCCCACTACTGTCAAATTGACACCTGAAATTAACCATCACACAGGGGGAGGAAATTGCCCAACAACAGAGACTGATCTAGTGACAGTTTAAACGATGTTCACACAATGTGATGTGTGAACCCAGTGATGTGTGAATCCTTTCCCATACTGGTACACTTATTATATACTTTGAAAAGAAGGCCAAGGGTTTCATGACACTATAAAAAAGTAACAATTATGCTTATGTTGCCACTGAAACATGAGGTATAGGTGCTCTAGGTAAGGGTATGATCAAGTAAACTTCTTGGATGTCTGTGGATGACATGGCATATCTACTGCATTTTACACATATAGTTAACCTTTGCATAACATGAGTTTGAACTCCACGGGTTCGCCTATACATTAATTTTTTTCAATATATATATTGGAAAAGTGTTTGGAGATTTGTGACGATTTGAAAAAATTCCCAGATGAACCTCATAGCCTAGAAATAACAACAACTAAAAAAGCTAAGCTAGCATAACATATACACAAATCTGTTATAAAGTTAAAATTTATCAAACCTTGTGTACACAAGCACAGATCGTATATGACATCATTCAAAGTCAGGAGAAAGCCAGGCTCAGTGGCTCAGCCTGTAATCTCGCGCCTTTGGGAGGCTCAGGTGAATGGATTACCTGAGCCCGCGGGTTCGAGACCTGCCTGGGCAACTTGGCAAGACCTCATCTCTACA
>NW_007233268.1:233165-235393 GCF_000164805.1 Carlito syrichta | reverse complement strand
CCCAGCAGGTCGAGGCTGCGGTGGCCGGGAGCGGTCACTGCACTCCAGTCTGGGTGACAGAGTGAGACTCCAACTCAAAAAAAACCAAAAAATGAAAAACAAACCATAAAAACAAAGTCAGGAGAAATGTAAATGAATGTAAAGATACAGTATGAAATAATACCTGCAAATTAACTGCAGTGAATACTGCACTACTGTAATAATTTGGTGCCGGCTCCTGTTGCTCTTGTGGCGAGCTCGAGTTGTATCTGTTTAGAATGCCATGTGAGACTAATTGTCTCCCGTGAGCAGTTGTCTTACTGGTAAATTATAGATCTCAGTCAAAAAGACTCCTTCGCAAGCCCAGAGAAGTTTTCATCCTATCTAGTGCAACACAGTCGACTAATACCTTGGAACCCACATGAAGTGCCACTAGTGATACTGGACATGCCCCCAAAAGCCGAGGAAAGTCATGACATTACAAGAACAAGTCGAATTGCTTGATATAGATTGAAGTCTGCAACTGCGATTGCATTTCAGAGAGTCGATTCATTTTGTAAACAGATGACATAAACTTACGGTATTGATACAGTACAGTACTGTAAATATATTTTCCTTTTTTTTTTTTTGAGTTGGAGTCTCACTCTGTCACTGCAGCCTCGACCTGCTGGACTCAGGTGTTCCTTCCACCTCAGCCTTCCAAGTAGCTGGTACCACAGGCATGTGCCACCATGCCAGGCTGGTTTTTTGATTTATCATAGAGATGGGGTCTTGCCATGTTGCTCAGGCTGGTCTTGAACCCCTGAGCTCAAGTAATCCCTCTCGCTTCTGGCTCCCAAAGTGCTGGGATTACAGGTGTGAGCCACTGCGCCCAGGCATATTTTCATAAGAAAATCCTTATGGTTTTCTTAAACAACATTTTCTTTTCTGTAGCTTCCTTTATTGTGAGAATGCAGTATATAATACATATAACATACAAAATATGTGTTAACTGACTGTCTATGTTCTTGGTAAGACCTCCGGTCAACAGTAGGCTATTAGTAGTTAAGTTTTGGGGAAGCCAAAAGTTACACTCAGATTTTCAACTGCACTGGAGGTTGGTGTCCCTAACCTCTGGATTGTTCAGGGTTCAGTTGTATTTTATTTTTCATGCCAGGATTTTCTCCTTGAGAGTATTGTATGAATTATAATGGAGAAATGTTGTTTATTTGTCTACTGAGCATCTGCTCTTTGTCATTGTCTGGGGATAGAGAGATGGGTAAGATGCACCTTTGTGTTCCAAAACTTCCAGCTGGGAGTGGGATAGAGGAAGACACATAAACATGCACACACACACACACACACACACACACACACACACACAATAATTCTATACAAGCTTCCATGAGATTGCAGGACGAGGAAATCAGAAAGGGTTTCCCAGCAACTGTGACATCTGAGTTGAGTCTTGACGAGTGGCTTTATATTTGCCATGCAAAAAGAGATGAGAAGTCATCTTTTGAGAAGAACCCAAAATTTCTTGAAATGTACACAAAGGAGTGTACAGAATGCTGAAACCAGAAACCCAGAAATTCAGTACATAAATTATGTCCATGTTTGGAAGTGGCATGACACTTAAAAATAGTGTTGAAAGAGACTTAAGACTAGGGAAATGTTTATGATTTATTATTAAGTGAAGAAGGGCTTATTATTATATATAATATGTGCAGCGACTATTCACAGGCACGACCATAGTGTCAAAATCCTAGGCTCCAGTGATCTTCCTACCTCAGCTTTCCCAGCAACTGGGCCTGCAGGCATGCACCACCATATCCAGGTTTAAATTTTTGACTAGGTAATCAGTTCACTTGGGTCAAAAAGAAAGCAGTATACAGAGAAAAGTCAATCCCCTACCCTTCTTCCATCTTCCCATGCCCCCTCCGAAGCTATCAACAGTATGGAGGAGGTAGCCATATTGTCAGCTTCTTGTGTATCATTCTAGATAATCTCTTATGCATCCATAAATAAATGCAAGCATATTGTATTTTATATTTTTCTTCCCTCTCCCCTTTGCACAAGTGGTAGTATCCTACATACATTATTCTACACTTTAATATTTTAGTACAGAAAATGTATCCTATTCCTTTAAAATTCCATAATGTGGAAGTAAAAATGTATTTATTTTTTATTTTATTTTTTGTTTTTTTTTTGAGTTGAAGTCTCACTCTGTCGCCCAGACTAGAGTGCAGCGGCCGCTCCCAGCCACCGCA
>NW_007233268.1:228941-233007 GCF_000164805.1 Carlito syrichta | reverse complement strand
TTTGATTTATTGTAGAGATGAGGTCTCGCCAAATTGCCCAGGCGGGTCTCGAACCCGGGGCTCAGGCAATCCACTCACCTCAGCCTCCCAAAGGTGTGGGGTTACAGGCTGAGCCACCGATCCCGGCTAGTAACAATGTATTTAAGTAACCCTACTTCTAGTCACTTAGGCTGTTCCCTCCACCCAGGTTTTTTTTTTTAACTATTAAAAATAGGGCTTCAATGTATAACCTGGTACTATTCATTTCACACATTTTATCTGTAAGATAAATTCCTGGAAGTGGAATTGCTGAGTCAAACATTATGTACATTTTCATAAATCTTGTCAAGCTGCCTTCACAGGTTGTCCCGATCTAATCTCTCATCAGCCATGTATGTGAAGATCTGTTCTCCACCCTCACAGGTGGTGTCAAACCTCTGGATTTTTGCCAATCTGATAGGTATTTCAGTGTGGTATTACCTTGAATTTCTTCACTGATGTGCAGCGTTTCAAATGTTTACATACAACTTGGGTCCTCTTTTCATCACATGTATGTTTTATTTTTGTAAGAAGTGCTCTTTTGTGTGTTCATTCATGGGTAGTGTAAATTACTTAATTCACGCTGACTCTGTGTTGGACACCTTGGGAGTTACTATCAGTAGATGAGTGAACTGGAGAGATGCAGCCGCTATCTTCCAGAACACACAATCTGGTGGAGGAGAAGCCTTTTGAGCTCATTGTTGAACCGTGTATGGGATACTTACATATGTTTATCTATTTGTGTACCCATACACTACATGGCTCACCTCTGTATGGAAAAAATGCTCGACTAAATACTGAAATGGCAGAAATGATCATTGAGTATGAGTGATTTTTTTCTTTGTGCTTTTCTATATTTTTCAAGCTTTCTATAATATACACATATTATGTTTGGTGTTAGGTGATTTCTTTTTTCCTTTCTTCATCTAAATTTCTCAAGGTTTTTATTTTTTAATTTTATTTTAAAATAGGGGGCATGCATGATTTTTGCAATTAGAAAAATAAATAAATGACATGAAACCATCATACACACGGTTTATGTATGTTTAAAAAGACCATCAATACACACAGTTTATGCATATTTAAAAAAAAACAAAAAAGAAGTATTCTTTCTGTAGTGATGATGAGTTTGAAGAGGAAGATGTAGAAATCCACTTTCAGAGCTCTTTTCTGAGTGGTTGACAATCAGCCCAAATTTCAGCACAGACCTTTACTCACCAGAAAAACTGAGGACTTGTCTGTCCTCAGCTGGGCATCCTCGTCTGTGTCCAAAAAAACAGGAACCCAGTGGCACTAAGTGCTGGAAATCTGGCCTCAGGGCCAGAGCCTGGGAAAGTACCTTTTCTGATGCCAGCTTCAGGCGTGGTGTCCAAGGGCGACCCCTATTGGTGAAACTTAAATACGCTTATCATTCATGAGCTTCTTAGGGTGGCGATGTCTAGTTTTATTTTTTGTGGGTCTGCAAAATCATAGCCCACTGGCACACTACCCTGGCTGCATCCTGCTTCCCTTCTCTCCTTACTCTGTCCCCCACAAGGTTTTATGGCTGATTTTCTGGGATAATCAGGTCTGGAGGCTTGGAGTACAGAGCCACAGGTGTGGCCATCCTTTCAAACTTCACACAGGCAGGCTACTGTAGGGACAGGGGGCTAGCTTTGCTGAGCAGGTGGAGTGTGGTGACTCTTGCTTTAAGAAACAGAGGTGGAAAAATTAGCCAGGTATGGTGGTGCACACCTGTAGTCCTATCTACTTAGGAGACTGAAGCAAGAGGATCATTTGAGCCTAGGAGTTTGAAGCTGCAGTTAGTCATGATCACACCACTGTACTTCTGGGTGAGAGTGAGACCCTGTGAAAGAAAGAAAGAAAGAAAGAAAGGAAGGAAGGAAGGAAGGAAGGAAGGAAGGAAGGAAGAAAGAAAGAAAGAAAGGTAGAAAGGTAGAAAGGTAGAAAGGTAGAAAGAAAGAAAGAAAGAAAGAAAGAAAGAAAGAAAGAAAGAAAGAAAGAAAGAATCCTACCAGCAACTGAGGATGCCAGTCTTGGGCAGCTTGAGGCAGCAGGTCGCATCCTTCCACCACACAAAGATGCAGTCAAGGGGGCCACATGCCACATGAGAAGGGGGACTGGAAGCAAATGCAAAGCATGGAGGAAGGGCAGGCTGTCTGAATGGCAAGTTACACTATTGACAAGCAGGCTCTCTCTGGAGACTGCAAGGGGATGCTGGCCAGAACCAGCAATCCAACCCAGCCTTTCTTGACTGGCACTGATTCTGCATTTGTAAGGGCAAGACCTTGGATTTAGGAAAGTGTGGGGAGCAGATCCATCAGGGCCGGGTGGCTAGTATTGATGCATAAAGAATTACCCGCGCACTGCGTCCATCACTGGTGCTGAATGGAGACCTGGCGGGAGATCCTGGTTTTAGACATGTGGGGCCTGTTTGTAATTCATCATTGCTCCCCCGTCTCCCTGGCCTTCGACACCAGAGGAATGTGTTGGCCGTTTCTGTGCTTTGAGAAAACATGACTAAGCACTTCCTAGGGCCCATCCCTAGAGTCTTCCTTCCCCACTCGTCTCTCAGACGTGTGTGGAGCCGGCCTCTCGGTAGGGAGCTGCCCGGGTCCACACAGGCCTCGGATCTACTCTGCTGGTGGAAAATCCTACATGTCACTCCAAGCAAGACTGACTCAACGTTGACTTTTTTCCTTTTGGGCCAAATGCTCAGCATTTCCCCTCATCACAACACACAGATGTCTGTGGGTCTGGTGTTTGGGGGCTCCTTAAGAAAGAAAGGAAACCAGAAATCATGGTATGAGGACCTCGGCAGGGTGGGGGTGGGATCTTGGGTAGGCTCCATTTTATTTTGCTGGAAAGAAAAGGCCGGGGAGGAGGGCTCGCCATTGGGCCAGGTCATAACTCTCCAAGGAGTCAAGGAGGGGCTGTGAGTCCTGATCACCATCCCTGGCAAGGATCAAGTCCAGTTTTCTAGAAAAGGCCCAGAGGGCTCCTCTGGTTTAGCCAGTTGACCAGAGGCTTCTGTTTCAGCCCAGGAGACTCGGACACAGACTTCCACAGCTTCTGTCTTACCACAGCCTGGCCCCAAAGCCTAGACCTAGATTCCTGTGCCTGATGTGTGCTGCATGGAGAGGGGAGATTCCATGAGAGCTGGTTCTCACAGGACACTGTTTGGAAGAAAGAAAGAAAGAAAGGTATATTTTCGGAGGACTCCAGCTAGCCAGGAAAGGGGGCCAGGTCATCAGCTCCAAACAGTGGAAGGAACAGAGACTCATTTTACAAATTAAAACAAGACAAACAAACATGATCTTCTCCCCCCACTCCATGCACAAAAACACCCTGAATCTCAGAGAGGGAAAGTAACTGGCTCTGGGGCACATAGCAGGTTAGTGGCAGAGTTGAGCGAGACTCTGTATACCCTAGAGACCTGGGCTCTTTCACTATGACTCTTCTCTCTGGCAGGGGAATATTTAGACCAGTTGCACTTTCTTGCTTTAACCCTTGGAAACTTTGGCCTGCCTGGTTAAGGCGGCACAAAACCCCCCACCCATCCCGGAAGGTCTCTACCTTACTGGGCACCTACTATGTACTTAGTTAGTACTTGTACTTTCCTGACCTCGTTTAAATCTTCCCATCAGTACTATGGGGAAGCATCGTACAACCCGTTTTCCTGATGGGGAAACTGAGGCCCAGAGAAGTAAGAACCTTGTCCACGGTCACGTGTCTGGAATGCATGAATCCAGTTTCAAACCAAGGTCTCTGCCTGAAAGCCCACCCATTCTCCTCTGGGATGACCGGCCAGGCCAGAGAGAAGCCAGTAAGGCCACTTTTTTTCTGTTGAGTTAAAGAAAAAACAAGACTGAGACGTAGCCTGGAACGCCCACTCACGGAGGTTCTGCGGCAGACGCAGGCCTTTCTCCTCCTCCCACTGCCTGTCCTCCACTGAAGAAGCCCCGGGCGCGAGTGGGGTTTTGTGCCGGCGCAGGGCGACCCTCTCCCTCCGAGGCCCGGGGACGCGCTCCGGCGGCCGCTCCTCCGA
>NW_007233268.1:118355-228595 GCF_000164805.1 Carlito syrichta | reverse complement strand
CACAGACGAACCACCACCCCGCTTGCCCGCGATCGCGGCGCCTGCGGACAGAGACCGGACGCCCCGCGTCGCTGCGCTCCTAGCCCCGCGAGGTGTGTCACTGTCTCGGCCACCGACCTAGAGGTAAGAGGGCCTGGCTGGGGGCGTCGGGGCTGAGCTGACAGCCCGTGCCTTGGAGGGGAGGGAAGAACCAGGTTCCGCGCCTCCATCTGGCAGAGGGTAAACGTTACTCGCCATCGGTTTCTGTTTGTCCGCCCTGTGCTGTGAGGTTCGCCTCTGTCTGTCTGTCTGTCTGTCCGTCCATGCATCTGTTGATGGGCACATGCCCCTGTCACTGTCCGCTGCGGGGTTCTTCTGAGATCCTGTGATCCTTCACAAGCTGCAGGTGCCGGGGGGCGCTGGCCTCCCCAGAGCGCATCCAGCGGGGCCAGATTCTCCCCTTGCTGGATGGCACCAAGGGGCTTGCGCCTGGGACAGTGTCTCGCCGAGAAGGAAGCACCCCGCGGGCCCGGTCTCGGGGCCCGGGAGACGGGGAACCAGCTCACACCGCGCGCTAGTGGGCGTGCGCCTAGCAACAGGTCTGCGCCCAGCTCCTTCCTCAAGCACGGTCTTCCTCCTGCCTTCCCCACCACCTCCCAGCGCCTCCCGGGACAGCGCCAGCCCCCCTGCGACGTGCTGGCGCGGGGCCGGGCGGAGGCAGTTGGTTGTGAGGTGACCTCGAGGGCCCCTGCTGATGTCTAGACGGAGATCCCAAACCTGGCATCGCTGGAAGAAGGTTTGTTCGGCGGCTCCAACAGGGGTCGCATGAGGCAGGGAGGAGAGGCAGGGTCCCGGCAGGGCGCAGGCCAGAGTCGTGGCCAGGACTCCAGCTCGCCGCTCTGGGACCGAGGGCCAGTGACATTCTGGAATGGCCCCCGCGAGATGCGTGTGCTGCGCCTGGGTCCTCTGCCGCAGACTCGCTCTCCGCGACCGCCGCCGCTCCCCCGGGGTCGGACAGCTGCCGGCTTTGAGGTCCCGAGTCCTGCTCCGCGCAGCCAACGCTGCCCACAGGTGAGAACTCCCTTTTAAAACGAGCCTTTTGATGTGCGAGCCAATGCCTGGCTGCAGCGCCATCCCAGAGATGGTGAGCCCGGGAGCGCGTCTCTCCATCCCGCGGTCTGGAGAGTGATCTCGGGCGCGCCCGCGGGCGGGGAGCCCGCGGCTCTGCATGCCCAGGCGCGACGCCACCATGGACAGCTCCCAGCCACTTCCTCCACTCGGGGTCTGTGGCCCTGGGTCTCCGGGGGAGGCACGCGCTCTCCTCCTAGGGCGATGGGGCGCTGGGAAGAAGGAAAGGGATATACAGTCCCCGGGGCCCTCAATATTTCGTCCCGCGGTGGCACCAACCACCCAGGAGGCGGCCTAACCCGCGGGAGGCTGAGGTTTGTGGCCAGGTCCTAGCCGAGCCTGCCGCTGACTTTCTACAGGACCTCTCGGTGTCACTAGGGGTTCCCCTGGCTTTTCTGTGACACCAGGGAGACCCCTCAGAGGTGTTATAAATGTGTGACCCTAGAAATCCCACCGAGGCGGCGAGGTATATTGCCAGACATAATTAAGGATCCAACTCAATCACTTTCTGTGTAGAGTACAGGGTCATGTGTTCCATTTAATTAAATTATTTAGTAAATATGGTATTGGGAGGATATATTAGTTTCACAGCTAATGACAGAATGGAGAAGAAATCAAATAGAGGAAGTTTATAGAGAATGTGTTTGGATGTATTTGGGAAAGAAACTATGCTGTTTCCTGATCCGAATAGTTCCGTTCCAAGTACATGACATTCTTCAAGCAAATTCCAAAGCCTTTATTTATTTATTTGTTTATTTATTTATTTATTTTTGAGTTGGGGTCTCACTGTTGCCCAGGCTAGAGTGCAGTGGCACAATCACTGCTCACGGCAGCCTTGACCTCCTGTGCTCAGGCGATCCTTCCTCCTCAGCCTCCTGTGAAGCTGATACTACAGGCACATGCCACCACACCCAGCTACCTTTAAAAAAAATTTTTTTTTTTGTAGAAACGACGTCTTTTTATGTTGTCCAGGCTGTATCTAACTCCTCGGTTCAAGCAATCCTCCCGCCTCAGCCTCCCAAAATGCTGGGATTACAAGTGTGAGCCACTGTGCCTGGCCCAAAGCTATCTTTTTAGCCTGGTAGATGATTTGTTTCAAGTTGATTACTTGGAGACAGGCTGTGAAAACCTGTAGAGATTAATCTGCACTATTAAACAACTTGCTCCTCTGGTAAGAAATGACACTGGATGGAACTTATTTTTTGGTCACAGTCACCTATAGAGAAGCGTGTTTCTTCCTTTATTTTAAAATTACAAGAAACCCAGAGGTTTTCTCTGATGAAAGCCCATGGGAAGTAAAAACAATCAAGCACTTATTTTTTGTTTTTTGAGACAGCATCTGTGACTTTGGGGAAGTCACTTTAACGCTCTGTTCCTGTGTCCTCAGCTGTAAGCTGAGGATGACACAATCGACTGTGAAAGATCGCTACAAAACTAAATAATTGACACAATGTAAGGAATGTAATCCAATGTAAGGAATTTATATTGTAAAGTGTAAGGAATTTACGTGGATTGAATTATGTACATTGTGTTAATTACTCTAATTTTTGTAGCAACCTTGCAAGGTCAATTATGTCATCCTCAGCTTACAGGTGAGGACACAGGCACAGGGAGTTTAAGTGACTTTCTCAAAGTCACAGATGCTGTCTCAAAAAATAAAAAAAAAAAGAGGTGCTCAAATGTTATTGATATTGTCAAGTGAAAAATTAGAAATCATGTAAAAACTTAATGTAAACAATAGTATAAACATATTGGGATGTTGAAAATGAAAATAGTTGTACTATTAGCATGGAAATTTTGTGGAGAGTGCCTTTCATTTAAAAATTGATGTTTAACATACATTAAAGGGAAAGCAAAGAAAAAAAAAAGAGAATTTAATCCAGTGCTGAGCACAGAGAAATCTCTTAAATGCTAACAATTACAGGTATATTTTAAAGACAGTTGTGCATTTCTTTTGAGTCAATTTCACTCTCCCTTTGCCCTCTCTCCTAACCTAGTGACTCTTTGATGGGGACTCCATTTCCACTTAATTTTCTCATCTGAGAGCTTGTTGATGGAAATACTGAAGTTGATCACAGTGTTGAAACAAATTCTTACGGAAAGATAAATGGAAGAGTTTGTACGTGAGACGAATCAGTCAACTGTTTTTCCTACCCATATCATTTGGAGAAAAGATAAAAGTAAGTCATTTTCAAAATATCATCACAGCCTCAGGTTTAGACCATCCACGCTTCCTGATTCTTCTTGCACAAGAATGCAAGATCTTTTTTTTTTTTTCTTTCTAGAAAGCAGGATTTATGAAGAGGACAGAACAGCTTCTACAGTGGGAGGGGACCTGAGGGGATTGCCCGAATACAAGATCTTTTAAGGGGCTTCGTTGTCTTGCTGGGGGTGAAATACTCTTGGGTGTTGATGGGGAGGGGCCTCCTAGGTCCAGTTTCTGGATTGCTGCAGAATGGAGTGAAGGTTAGGGCAGAACTTGACCGAGGGGACCATGTGAGTAGTGACAGCCAGGCAGGAGGCGCCTTCCTTCATGTCTGAGCCTTGCTTGGGAGTGAGATCCTGATCAAGACACTTGTCCTGCCCCAGACACTTATTTGGCTCCAGCTGGATTTGAAGGGTCCCCTCCAGTTAGGCATTTGGGAGTTCTGTCTGGTGGAAACCATGGATACATGAGACACCACAGATGTTTGGGTAATAGAGTTGTAAAGTACCCAATCCTCCAATTAAATGTTTTTCTCCCAAAAGCATGGGTGTGTGTGCATGTTTGCATTTCTGTCAGTTTCACATCCCAGTGCTCTTAGATTTTTATCCTCCACCCCTTAATAGATCAGGAGGAATCTTAGCTTCCACCACCTGAAAGGATTGGAGCTGAAGGATATAGTCAACAGATGCTAGCACCTTTCTGTGACCTTCATCTACTGGTGACATGACTGTACCAGGAGGACCCAACCCCCGGCTGATCTTGAAGTTCTGGCTTTCTTCTGTGGACTCCCATGCAGATGTGTTTCCAGCATAGACATGGCTTTCTGGTAAGAAAATGATTGAACTACAGCACGCTCTTGGAGTGCAGGGCTGATGAGGGGAGAAACAGACCTGAACACTAGCAAGCAGGAGCTCTCCATCGGCCCTGTGGCATTTTTCTGCTGCAGCAACATCTGAGTCCCCAGGAAAAACAGAGCAAATGGCATTCAATGGGGAAAGCCAGAGGAGTGAATTTAGTTACTCTCATCTACTTCCTTTGAAGTCTGCCACCCGGTGACCCCCTTCTAGTCCCTTCTGTGGTATTGGCAGAGCAGCACAACGTGATGGATTAGATGCATTTTGCACTGGTAGTTAGAGCTCAGAAGGGGCATGTGAGCATGCAGGTTGGGTTCCCAAAAGGGAGCAAAGTCATGTTTGTGGGCTGTATCTACAAGACTGCACGTCTTTGGGAAGTGGGCTACATCTCTCTTGCTATATGATTGTAAATCCCTGGATGTTGGAATGTTTGCTCTTGTTAGGGAGACACACCACTGTCTCCTTGCCATGTGACTTTTCCCATTATCTGGAGCCACAGTTTCTATCATTATCCTTTGAATAGGGAATAGAGAAGGATCACATTCTTTCTTTCTTGGATCTGGTGGGGGTGGTAGGTCAGGAATGGCAGCGGGTCCTGAGGGAGGCTTCCCAGGGACCAGTTGCTTTCTCCTGCTTTGTCAGCTACTCAGCTAGGCCTGGGCCTCCTCTCTCAAAAGCCTGGCATTTACCCTCTCTCCTAACCTAACCTTTTGCAAATCTGGGTAGGCTGGTGGCAATCACGGTGACTTTTATTAATACCGGCACCTCTTTGCTTCAGCCACCCCTTTCAGGGGCCATCTCACCCCCTCTGGTAGGCTTTCTAATGCTTTCTTCTCCCTCCATCTGCCCTGGTGCTGGCTTTGTTCGAGCTTGGCTCTTCAGAAGGGAAGCTGCTTGCAGAGCAATGTCATCAAATATACATTTGCTGTCTGCTGAGTTCCCTTGGTGCCAGGAAGCATGGATACCCACCCAGAGAGATTGAGGAGCTGCCACTCCTCCCTGCCCCTGTTATTTTCCAGGCCTGTCCCTAGGCTCAGCTTGGCTTCAGGAATAATCTGAATCCATTCTCCCCTCACCCCCGCAAGTGAGTCTTCGGGTGCACAGGCTGGAGGTCCTTCCTGCACGGGTGTCTACTCAGAGCAAGGCTTCCTCTTTCCAGCTCCGGATGGCCTGGCTCTTTGCATTGGGACATATTTTCTATTGCTTTTTTTTTCTTTTTATATTTTAGAGACAGGGTTTTTCTCTGTCACCCAGGCTGGAGTGCAATGATGCAATCATAGCTCACTGTGGCCTCAGCCTCCCGAGCTCAAGTGATCCTCTCACCTCAGTCTCCCGAGTAGCTGGGACTACAGGCACATGCCACCATGCCTGGCTAATTTTTTGTTTTTTGTAGAGATAAGGGTCTCACTATGTTGCCTAGGCTGATCTTGAACTCTTAGACTCAAGCAATCCTCCCACTTCAGCCTCCTAAAATGCTGGGATTACATGTGTGAGCTACCATGCCCCGCCTGTATTGGGAAATCTTTGAGTCTTCTGCAAGGGCAATTGTATCACGGGCTTAGTTGCAACTTGAGTTTAAAGATCTTTGCCCAGCCTTTGAAAACCAGGTCTTTGAAAATGCTGTGCATTTATTTCTCTCCTGTCTGTAGAAGGGCTGAGCCATTGAGCATTTTCTTCAACAGGAAAGACACACGTAGAGGCTGATTGTTCAGGCATGGAAAGTATCTGTGTCAGATTGCTGTCTCACCTGTTTCTAGACCTCACACAAGGGCAGAAGTGCCACTGGCTTCCCCAGGAGACTTCTGCACTGATTGACCCTCTCTGGGGTTGGAGTTCATGTTGTTTGGCCTGAGTCTTTACGGCCATGAGGCATGGACCCAGCCTGTAGGACAAGGACAGTGCAGCGCCCTGGAGGACAGGACGCAGAAATCCTTCTCTGTGGCTCTGCCAGTCAGGAAAAACAGGAACCATTGGAGTGCCCCTTGGGGACTGGATTAAAGGTGGTGGCCACTGTGACTCTACTGCCTGCCTGGATTGTCTGCCAGGACTTGGGCAACAGGTTCCCTGTTCTCTCTAGTCCTCTGTTTTTTTCTCTGTACAGTGAAGAGATTGGGGTAGACTGGTGTTTCTTAGATTTGAAATGTGCAAACACATCACAGGTGCTTGTTAACATACAAGTCCTCATCTGGCTGATCTGGGGTCAGGTCCGAGTATCTGCATTTCTAACATGCTTCCAGGTGAGTGACGGGACCATCGGGTCCCATTCAAGTCATGGGGGCCTACGTCATTGCTGACTTTCTGTGATTCTGATTCTAACTCTTTTTGGTGTAATTTATTTGGTTTTTTTTTTGTTGTTGTTGTTGTTGTTGAGTTGGAGTCTCACTCTGTTGCCCAGACTGGAGTGCAGTGGCCGCTCCTGGCCACTACAGCCTCGACCTGCTGGGCTCCGGCGATCCTTCTGCCTCAGCCTTCCGAGTAGCCGGAATTACAGGCACGTGCTACTACGCCCAGCTGATTTTTAGAATTTATTTATTGTGGAGATGAGGTCTTGCCAAGTTTCCCAGGTGGGTCTCGAACCCGTGGGCTCAGGCAATCCACTCACCTCAGCCTCCCGAAGCGCGAGATTACAGGCTGAGCCACCAAGCCCAGCTTTTTTTGGTGTAATTTAAGTTGGTTTCTGATGTCCAAGTAGAGGAAGCCTGACTGGCTTGCCTACACCTTCCTAATGACCCTATAATGACCCTTCAAATTCTTGGAGATAATTATTGTTGCTCCTAAGCTGTCTTATCAGCAGACTAAATATCTTGACCCCTTTAAGTTTCCACTTTTCCCTGTCACAATAAATTCTCCAAAGCTCTCTGGACCGAGTTACTTTTAAGTGCAAGACCATTGTGCAAATGGCAGTTTATCTTTGCCTGGCAGAGGCATTTGAATGTAATTTTGGTAGTATTAAGAGATCACTTAGGGAATTTCATCTAACTCTGGTTCCAGACACTGAGAATTCATGTTTACATTTAAACAACTTTTATTGACTCGAACGATCACAACTTTTTTTTTTTGAACTTGAAAATAAAATTTGAAACTCAATTACCTTCCTTCACCCCCTCCCTGTGGCATTCCTGTGAGGATGAACTGACCATCACAAATGCATTCTGGGTAGCTCAAGATGCATGTGTGTAATCGTGTCTGTCATCTACCACCATGTTCAGAAGCAGAAAATAAATGGAGTGCAAGTCTTTGATCGTCTTCCACGGGGCAGGCCCTGAATGATCCACTGGGAGGGCAGAGTTGAGTACGTGGTCCCTGTTAGCAGCAGCTAACAGTCTAGTGACAGGACAGATGCCCAAGTTGGAAGTTACTAGACAGGGTGATGGATCTAAGTCAGATTGGCCAGGACCAGTGGAGGGCAGGAGACCAGCTAGTGGAACAAAGGAGGGCATTACCTCTATCAGAGGAGACCTCAGGAAGCTTCTCTGAGAGGGAGTTGCGGGGAGGATCTGTCAGGATGAATAGGAGTTTTCAGGTAAGGCCCAAGTGGGATGTGGAGAGGGATGTTCAAAAGGCAGGCTACACAGGAAGAGGGCCATGGAGAAAGATTCAGAAGCACAGACAGGCCTGTCCTCTCACCTCTGCAGCCTCCCAGGTACAATGATGCTTTGACTTGTCTCAGGTGCATATGCCCCTTGCATGTCTGACCTTGGGTGCACTGGGCACACGAGTTAGTCCTGGGCAGCTGTGAGCCTCTTTTCTAAGGAGGCCTTTAGCTTTCTAGGCCAATTAACCATAAAATGATTTTTCCCCCAATAAAATCCTAGTAAATCCAGTATAAAAACTAGATAAATAAAAAGTGGCTGTGGCTGGGGGTGAGGGCTGAATTTTTGACTTGAGGCCCCCGAAGGGTTCCACAGAACTCTGGGTTCCAAGGAACACAGTTTTAAAACCTCTGTCCCAGATTATTTGATTTTGCTTTTTGTCAGTCATATTTATAGCATTTTCTGAGTTTTCTTGTGGTTTGTCTTGCTGTGTCTTTTTAGTATTCGAGATAGCTTGCTGTTTGTGTCAACAATTTTTAATGAAAGTTGAAAACTAGAATTAAAATTGAGTCTGGGTGCAATGGCTCACACCAGTAATCCCAGCACTTTGGGAGATTGGCCTCCCAAAAGGATCACTTGAGGCCAGGAGATGGAGACCAGCCTGAGCAACATGATGAGACTCCATTTCTACAAAAAATTGTTTAAAAAAATTTGCCAGATGTGGTGGCACACATCTGTAGTCCAAGCTACTCAGGAGGCTGAGGAAGAAGGCTTTCTTGAACACAGGAGTTTCAGGTTACATTCAGTTATGATCTGCACTCCAGCCTGGGTAACAGAGCAAGAGTCTAAAAAATAAGAAAAGATTGAAAACCAGAATTAAAATAGAAAATTTTAACAGAATTATCCTATGTGTGATAATTTAACAAAGATGGAGTGCATGTATGACCAGTGGGAAGGGCTGTGTGGTGGGTGCTGGCCTAGAAAACTCAAGTTGTAGCTGAGTCTGGGAGGAGGCAATTAGAATTGTGAACTTCTTGCAAAAATGGACTTCTTGCTGGGCATGTGGCTCACACCTGTGATCCCAGCACATTGGGAGGCCAAGGAGGGAGGATTGTTTGAGGCTAGGAGTTTGAGACTAGCCTGGACAACAAAGCGAGACCCTGCCTTTAAGGAAAAAAAAAAAATAGCTGGGAGTGGTGGTGCATGCCTGTAGTCCCAGCTACTCAGGAAGTTGAGGCAGGAGGATTGCTTGAATTGAAGAGGTCGAGGCTGTGGTGAGCTGTGATCGTGCCACTGCACTCCAGTCTGGGCAACAGAGTGAAACCTTGTCACAGCAACAATAACAAAACGGGCTTTTTATTTTCATCCTGTCAGTCAACCTTGTCAAACCTCTCAAGATTTTTCAGATTCTATAAAAGCTGGTAAGGAAAAAAAACAACAACAATTTATTTCCGGGGTATAAAACTTGACAAATCCTACCCAGGATCTTGCATTCCTTTTCATGGAATGAAATGACACTGATGTCAGCATTCCTTTTCATTGATGTCCAACAGCCAAATTTGATGCAAGGTGTTTTGAAAGCAAACTTTGAAAGAGGAGACCGGAAAGATGGCGGAGTCTGGAGGAGCTCTTATGGCGATGCCCAGGGGAGGGAGGCTCCAGTCCTCTGCTGTGTCTTCCTTGTGCCTCCTACAAAGCTTTCTTAAAGGGGGAATTGATACCCCACGCGGGACCACACCCCAAGAGAGTCCACCCCTCCTTTATGGTGGTCCCAATCCTTAGGGAGAAATGGGAAGATCCCCTTCTGGGCCTGGAGCCCGCTCCTAACACAGAATCATGTGACTTCTTCAAGGTGCTGAAAGGAAGGCTTGTTCAGGCTATGGAACCACCTCTGGAGGAGCCCTACTGGGTGTGTGGGGAGCCCCAGCAAGGGAAGGGGACTGCTGGCAGATGAACCCCCTCCGGAATGGGATTCTCCAGTGGCTGGGGGCTCCTTCTGTTGGGCAGACCAACAACCTGCTGCTCTGGGCGGTGTCGGGGAAGGCTGAGTGTCAGTGGGGCATCAGCAGCTTTGCTATCTGGGGGTCACCCGGACCCAGTCCAGAGGTCTTGGCGTCAGCCCACATCGCCATAGCAACCGGAGCATCTGAAACTGAAGACTGACTCCCAAACCATGGGGATTTAGCCTCTCCCTCCTACGACCTAGATTTCCTTAGGGCTGGACTTAGGTTGACGCCTAGGTTGCCCTGACTCTTGGCACAGGGGACCACAGATACTGGTTTCCTAAATTCCATGGGACTGTCTAGGGGGCTGGTGAGTGGTGAGCCTGAGCTGTCCATTTGGATGCAGTGGCTGCTGCCTGGGTTGTCACCATGCTGTGGTGACACCTTCCCAAGGGGGCAGTGGTATCTGCAGGTGGGAGGCGAGGACACTGATGCCCAAGGTTACGGAGGTGGTACAGGCTGGCACCCTTAGGGTCCTCTGTGGCCCTAGCCTGAGGAATCACTTGCCTGCCTTCTTTTTTTGTTTGTTTTACTTTAATTTATGCAGTTGCTATAGGTTTATATAATTAATTTGTTTATTTGAGTAGGAGTCTCACTTTGTTGCCCAGGCTGGAGTGCTGTGACATACTCACAACTTACCACAGCCTCAACTCACTGGGCTCAGGTAATCTTCCACCTGAGCCTTCCAAGTAGCTGGAACTACAGGCGTGTACCACCACACCTGGCTAATTTTTAAATTTATTGTAGAGTTGAGATCTTGCCAGGTTGCCCAGGTTGGTCTTGATTCCCTGGGCTCAGGCGATCCTCTCACCTCTGCATCCCAAAGTGCTGGAATCACAGGCATGAGCCACTGTGCCTGGCTGCTATAGGTTTTAAAAAAATTCGATTTGGGGGTACACGTGCATATTTGTTCCAGGGACATATGTATCATGTATAGGTGGGAATTGGGCTTCGAGTGACGTTCCCCAGATAGTGAACACTGTACCCAGAAGGTAACTTCTGAACCCTAACTTCCCTTCCTGTCTCCCCTGCTTTAGTGTTCCCTGTGTCTATGATTTCCATCTTTGTGGCCATTTGGCTCCAACATTTAAGTGAGAACATGAAGTGTTTCATTTTCTGTTTCTGAGTCAGTTCACTTAGGAAGCTGGTCTCCAGCTCATCCAGCAGAGGACATGAGTTTGCTCTGTTTTATGGCTGCATAGTATTCCATGGTGGATATGTACCTTAGAGGACTCTTGCCACGCCACATGGTGGGGTCACTTATTCTCAGCTTGGTCTCCTCAGTCCCCATAAAGGCTCTCTTTGGGGTTCTCCTGAGCCCTGGGTCTCCAGAGCCTCCCAGGCCTTTGTGGGTGTACAAAGCTGTTGTTCTCCTTCTTATAAAGAGCAGTCGAAACGAAGAGAATGATTAGAAATGTCCCAAGAGGAGTGCATAGACAAGTAGGTTTGGGTGAAACATTAGAAAACACAAAATTATTATTATTTTTTTAAAGAAACTGGTGTTTTATGACAAGCTATTTCAAAGCTGATTGTGTTACAGGCACTGAGTAATTCACGCTTATGCTAGTTTTCCAAAGGTTTGGGTTCAGGAAAACCTCAAACATCATGGCTAAGTACTTTTCCTTTCCTGTCCTTTGAAAACCGTGTTTATTTTCTGAGGAATGTAATCCATATGTTTTAGATCTATTTCCATGTTACTCAGCAAAAGGTTGTTTTTCACCAGCGTTGCTGAGCCATGAGTGATGCCGTCCGTCCCTCTTCCCCTCCAACTGGTGGTTGCGACTGAGACCTGTATCATGGCCTGATGACACTCCAACCTTTTACTAGACATGGAAAGTTGCAGGCATTGGAGGCAGAAGGACATGCCAGTGATACCAACCCTGTCTAATTTAGAATTTTGATATTTAGCTCATCAGTATTTTTCATTGTAATTCTGGTTTTCAATTTTTTTGTTTTTATTTTTGTTTTTGAGTCAGAGTTTTACTCTGTCTCCCAGGCTCCATGGAGTGCAGTGGCACACTCATAGCCACTGCAGCATCAACCTGTTAGGCTCAGGCGATCCTTCTGCCTCAGCTTTCCAAGCAGCCGGAACTACAGGTATGCGTCACCACGTCTGGCTAATTTTTTGATTCATGGTAGAGATGATGTCTCGCCATGTTGCCCAGACTGGTCTTGAATCCGTGAGCTCAGGCAATCCTCTCACCTCCACCTCCCAAAGTTTTGGGATTACAGGCAAGAGCTGCCACGCTTGGCTTGCTTTTCAATTTTTGTTGAAAATTGTTGACACAAACAACCAGCAAGCCATCTAGAATGCTAAAAAATGCAGCAAATTGACAAATTTTGATGCAATTTTTGCATAATTTTCAAATATTACATTACAATCTTGTTGATACTGGTGTCTGAGTATTTTGTTGGCCTCTTCAATCTTGCACCCAAGGCCAGGGCCTCATACCACATCCTCATCCTGACCTTGGTAAACAACCCCCTCCAGGGCTCACTCTGGTTAGAAGGTCAAAGTCCTTACAGTTGGTGTTAATTCTGTTATGGTCTCCTGTACCGGAAGTCAGTACCAAAGACAAGGCAAACAGGCCTTCTGTGATGCTCACAGCACTTCTGAGCTCTGCTGGCTTGAATTGGGGTTAGAGAAACGGAGGAAAGAGGAGTGTGAGTCCTCTTCAGATTCACGGGCTGAAACTCTCTTGTCTCTTCCTCCTTGCTCCCCTCCCTTTTTGGAGAGGGAAGGAATTGTGGTGTTTCATGGTAGAATCTTCTGCTGGGCTGATGTGTCACTAGTCTGTGACTCCTTTTTTTTTGAGTTGGGATCTCACTCTGTTGCTTAGGCTGGAGTACAGCGGCATGGCCTTGATGATCATGGCTCATGGCTCAAATGATCCTTCTACCTCAACATCCCAAGTAGCTGGGACTTAGGCGCACACCACCATGCCTGGCTAATGTATTTAATTTTTTTTTATAGAGACAAGGTTTCACTATGTTGCCCAGGTTGATCTTGAACTCCTGGGTTCAAGCAATCCAGCCATCTTGGCCTCCCAAAGTGCTGGGATTACAGGTGTGAGCCACTATGCCCAGTCAACTTCCCTTTCTAAAAAAAAAAAAAATTATTTTAAAATTATTTTTTGTATACATGGGGTCTCACTGTGTTGACCAGACTGGTCTCGAACTCCTGGCCTCAAGTGATCCTTCCACCTTGGCCTCCCAAAGTGCTGATTATAGGCATGAGCCACTGTACCCAGCCACTGTGACTTCTTACAAAGCCACTGAGTTCGTCAGATTTCTCAAATCAGTTCCTGATAGTGAAAGAGAAGACAGTTGTAAGATTTTGGCTCTGAGACTTCCATATGCAAGAACTTCTTCTTGTTTAAATGATTTTGTAAAATCAAAAGGCATGGCAGTCTCTGTGGTGTCTGTTTGGTTCATGACTTTGAAGAGGCTTGGAGATTCCTCTGACCACATAATTGTG
Source organism: Carlito syrichta (assembly GCF_000164805.1). NCBI lineage: Eukaryota > Metazoa > Chordata > Mammalia > Primates > Tarsiidae > Carlito > Carlito syrichta. The sequence goes on along the minus strand of NW_007233268.1, from coordinate 215,414 downwards.
GGTTGTGTATATGCATGGATTTTCCAGGTGACTGGGAAAGAGTTTAAATCTGTTTTAAATTTTAAAATCATTGGGTAACATTGTTACAAATGGTAACATACAAACAGATTCTGGGATTTTCTGAGGATGACCAAGTAGTGATGTTCATATTCACTTTAAATATCCCCATATAGAGTTACTTTAAATAAGAAGCTGTTTTTGACATAGAAAGAAGATGATGCTTCTATTGAATTTTGCTTAATAAGCATGAACTTGAGCTCCTGCTTTGTTGAGGTTGTTTGAGGACATCACCTCTCTGAGATCAGGGAAACAGACAGGGGTATGGCCACAGTTTGAATGGTGTGTGTCCTGCTCATGCAAGGCCCTTTGGTGGCCATTCTGCAGATGTGGCATAGGAGTCCAAGATTTCCCTCAGTGGTGATGGTGCCATCTCAGCCATCTCCTAATACAATAGAGAGCCCTTTCTTCATTCAGGGACGGGGCCCTGCTTAGCTCAAAGGCAGAGACTTTTTCATGTTGTTTTATTCCTGAGGGCTGGCACTGAGAAGATAGTCTCTTTTTTTTTTTTTTGAGTTGGAGTCTCACTCTGTCACTCAGGCTGGAGTGCAGTGGCATGCTCATAGCCATCGCGGCATCGACCTGCTGGGTTCAGGTGATCCTTCAACCTCAGCCTTCCAAGTAGCTAGAACTTTATGTGCCACCATGCCCAGCTAATTTTTTGGTTTATTGTTGAGATGAGGCCTCACCAAGTTGCACAGTCTGGTCTCAGGGAATTCCCTCACTTCAGTCTCCCAAAGTGCTAGGATTATAGGCATTAGTGACCGTGTCTGGCCTAATTTTTTTTAGTTAAAAAAATTTATTTGTATTTTATTTCAGTCGCTTTAAGGGGTATGAATAGTTTTGAGTTACATGGTTGCACTGCATAGTGGCAAAGTCTGGACTTTAAGTGTACCCATCACCCCCACCTATGCACATTGTACGTGATAGGTGATATTTCGTCCGTCCACCCTCAAATATTTATTAAATATACACATGAATGAGCCCTGCACAGGAGCACTAGCCTCTAAGCATATACGTTTCTCCATGGAATAAATATGATGCTGACTCTTGTGTATTCTGCTCTGGAAATGGAAGAAAACTAGGGCTTGCAAGTCACCTTCTCAGAGGTCTGTATTCCTGTGACCCTGTGGTTCTTCCTGTCATTATTATTAATACCCAGTGTTTATGGAGCACTTACAAAGTTCAGACCCAGGCAGAGCACTTTGCCTGCCTCACTTCATTTACGCCTCCTGACTACTCTGAGCAAGGCGTCGGCCTGCTTTGCAGATGGAGAAGACTCAGTGAGGTTACACTGCTTGTGTGGCTCAGGGTGAAGGTCAGTTGGTTCGAGGGGACAGAGTTGGAATTCGGCCTCAGGTCTGCATGAGTCCAAAAACCCATGCTCTCAACAATGACTGATGTTGCCCAATACTTGAATATGGAAAAAAGCATGCTTAGGGGAATACTAGAACTCACAGCAAAGTAGTTTGAGGGTAATTGCAACCCCAAAGTACTCATCCTTGACTCACCCGTTCTTTCTGGGCACCTGGGATTCAGAAATGACTCTGCTGCATCTCTGTGCAATGGAGAAGCTCACAGTTTAGGTGCAGAGACAGAGACAGACATTCAACTTACAACCCAGGCTGTAAGCGAGGTGTGAAAAAGCAACACAGAAGCACTACAGACAGTGGTTAGACAACTGCTGGCATGGAGGAAGTGATATCTGATTGGGCCTTAAAGGAGACCGCAATTTGCAGGACGAGTGAGGGAGGGCTAGGAAGGAAGACATAGCCTGAACTGAATGCAGAGAATTCTGGAAATAGGTATTTTGAGAAGGTGTTTATAGAGAGTTTCCTGTGGCTGGAAATGAAGTCATGAAGGCAGAACAGGTGCTGATGGCCTTAGAAACCACGTCAGGGAGTCTGGTCTTTCACTTGAAAGCCTGTGACAGGGGAAGTGTGTGATCAGTAGGTGGACATGCTGCTGTCATTCCTAGTGGCAGGTGGCTTGAGTTGGGCTGGTGCTCCTCCCTCCCAAGAATGGTGTTCATGGCAGGAAGTCCCTCCCAGAACCCCAGTTCTCCCCTTAGCTGAGTGGAGAAGGTAGCTGCTAGGGCTCAGGGAAGACCTGTCAGCAAGAAGAATAATTGCACAGCTTAGAGTGAATGACTGGTAGCGGGGCACTGAAAGTAATGGGAAGAATGTTAAATCACAGCCACTTCAGGGATCCTGTGGCTTGAGTCACTGTCACGTGAAGGCTCTTCCTCCCACAAGTGAGCTCCCAGCCTTTGGGGGAAGTTCTCTTGGACCCATAATCCCAAGCGCTTGTCTCACAATATCCCATATGACGGATGCATCACTGTTTTCTGTACCCAGTCTAGGAGCTGGGATGAGGAGTATTTATCCTGTGGTCTCTGTGCTGACTTTTTATAAGCTGTGCTGATTCTTTGATTTTTTGGTAATTCTTCACAAATTCTTGGGCAAATTTCAAGCTACCTTGTTTGATCTTCAGCAGAGGTGGTGGAAGAAAGAGGGGTGAAGGGACAGAATTTTCATGTGAGGCCCACTTTTGGGAAGGAGGGAGTAGTTACCACAAAGGATGCTGGTCCAGCTCCAATTCTGGCAAAGTTGAACTGGATGGGATGGACGCTGTGGGTGTCGTCCGGTCTGTGGATGCCCCAGAGGGAACCTTCCATAGTCTTTGTCTTTTCTCTGAACTGTAGTTATCATGGGACATTCAGGCAAGTTCAACAAACTAGATCCATCCACAAGTCTTCTCTTAGTAGCATTCCGACACACAGAACAGTACTTGGTGTTAAAAGTAAATCTATAACTGGGTGCGGTGGCTCACGCCTGTAATCCCAGCACTTTGGAGACTGAGGTGGGAGGATTGCTTGAGCCCAGGAGTTCGAGCCCATCCTGGGCAACATAGGAAGATGTCGTCTCTAAAAAAATTTTTTTTAAAAAGCCAGATATAGTGGCACGTGTCTGTAGTCCCAGCTACTTGAGTGGCTGAGGTGAAAGGATCATTTGAGGATGAGGCTGCAGTGAGCTGTGATCATGCCTGGGTGACAGAGGAGTGAGATCCTTACTCAAAAAAAAAAAAAAAAGTACATCTAAGAGTGCCTGTCAAGTGACCAGAGGAGAGAGAAGTCACCAAGGCCTGGGTTCTATCATTCAATACATTCATTTGAGTTCAGATCACCTGTATCTCCAAGATGGTTCTAATCAGACCAACAGAGAGAAGTATGAAGTCCCCCAGGAAGGGCTCCTTTAGGTCTTGTTGACTACAAAACAAACTGTTCTCCAGATTCCTTCCCTATCAGCTTGTGGGCTCTTTACCTTTTATTTTTGGGAGGTTATAGAATATTAAAGCTGATGTAATAAACTGGAAGGAGCATGAGCTTTGGGGTTCAACAGACCTAGTTATAAATCTACCTCCTGCATTGATTAGCTGTGTGACTTTGTGCAAGTTACTTTACCTTTCTGTGTCTTAGCTGCTTATCCATCCCCTAGAATGGGATGATGATGTATCATTCTGAACACTACGTGAACTAACCCGTGGTCAACTTCTTAGAGCTGTGACCTGGTACATACATGCTAAGTGTCCAAAATGGCATGTCCAATATACCCGGTTAAATTAGCAGTCACTGGCGATGGCAATGCTGTAATTTTGGGGGTAGTTTCCAAACTGTAAGCTTTTGCCAAATGATGGGCAGTAGTTGATCCTGGAGCTGGTCATCTGAGTGTCCCGGGCATGTGCTCCAGAGCCCCCTGCAGAGGAAAAGATTGTGTCCCCTCGATGTGGTATGCCATGCTCAGCACACCATGAGAGAGGAACTGGTCCTCTGTGCTGTCTCCAGAGCCAAGTGGGCACTCACATTCACTTGGGAATGAATGCTGTCCTGGAAAAAGAGCTACTCATGGACATTTTCTGAGAACTACCATTTGTGTTCACTTCTTTTTTTTTTTTTTTTTTTGAGTCAGAGTCTCACTCTGGGCTGGCCAGACAATGGCACAATCATAGCTCATTGCAGCCTTGACCCACTGGGCTCAGGCTCCTTCCACCTCAGCCTTCCAAGTAGCTGAAACTACAGGCATGCACCATGATGCCCGGTTAGTTTTTTGATTTATTATAGAGAAAAGATCATCTCGCCATGTTGCCTAGGCTGGTCTTGAACTTCTGGGCTCAGGCAATTCTCTCGTCTCGGCTAGAGTGCTGGGATTACAGGCATGAACCACTGCACCTGGCTTACATTCACTTAAAAATTTTTTTTAGTTTTAGTTTTTTAGAGATGAGGTCTTACTATGTTGCCTAGGCTGATCTGGAACTCTTGGCCTCAAGTGAGCCTCCCATCTAGCTGGGACTACAGGTACACACTAGTGTGCCTGGCTGTACTCACTTTCATAAGTGCTTTACATATATTGGCAGGAAGTAGAATAGAGAAAGGAATTAGAAGTGTTCTGACTTCTGATGAAATGCAGTCAAAATATAGAAAGCAGATCAACTAACACCTCTGTGCCCTGGCTCAGAGTGTCCCATTGAGAAGATGCGTGTTGAGCTGTGGATTTGAGAGCTGCATGGGTGGCAGTGATGGGGTAACAGTGAACTCTGAAGGGCATAACCCCCTAGCCCAGTTGGGCTGTGGAACCTGGCAAGTCATTGTTCAGCAGGACTCCTTCCCCACTGGGAGATGTTGAGAGGCGTGTAATTGGTTTGGGTGTGTAAGGCTGACACCCTCAAAATTTCAAAAGGAAGAAGACACATTATCAACAGTCCTTCGCGAGGCTTCTGTGGTGGGTGTTCATCCAAAGCAAAGGGCAGCTGTTGTCATTGAGGCTGGAACTCTGGTTATCACAGCTGGGTTTCCCACAGGTAGGATTACCCACAAGATCAGAACAATTTATCGCTAATTATGGTTTTGAAGATGAAGCTTAGGTAAGCACTTCCTGAAATGCGTTTCTCAGGAATACCACTTTCTTGGGCTGTTGCTAGGTCTTCTGAAGTCAAGCAAGTTTCGGACAAACTGGCCTAAACAAAGTTGACCCTTTTTTGTCATCCAAGGGTCTTCTCAATGCCATTGCAAACCAATGTGTGCGTTGTGACTCTCCAGGAGGGGAATGGAGTATCTAGTACTTTCCAAACTGTCTAGGGAATTCCTATTTTCTTTCTTCTTTTATTCGAGACAAGTTCTTGCTCTGTCACCCAGATTGGAGTTCAGTGATGTGATCACTGCAGCCTTGACCTCCTAGGCTCCAGAGAGCCTCCTGCCTCAGTCTCCTGAGTAGCTGGGACTACAGGTGTGCGTCACCATGCCTGGCTAATTTAAAAAAATTTTTTGGTACAGACAGGATCTCACTGTATTGCCCAGGCTGGTCTTGAATTCCTGTGCTTGAGCAACCCTCCTGTCTCAACCTCCCAAAGTGCTGGGATTACAGGTATGAGCTACCATGCCTGACTTCCCCTTCTATATCCACAGAGGTCTTGGTGGGACTTGTGTGCTGTGGGACCTATATTGAGAAATGCTGGGCTCAGTGCTGATTAATGGAATAGGCAGAAAAACAAACACCAAGTGTAACTGAGTATCTCTGCCTGAAATCCTTAGCAGGCACTTATTACAGTTTTATTGACACGAATGTTGTCTTTGAGCTTTTGTCAAGTTACCTTTGTTATCTTTATCATTTTATTTTTGGTCAAAGTGTTTGGGGAATTTGAGAAGTGGGACAACCTGGGATTGAAGACCCTTCAGCAGTTTATCTTTGTTTTTTTGTTGTCTGTGCCTTTTCTCTGGTTTAACCACAGGTGGCCCGGTGGCCCTGCTTGGCTTCTAGTGAGGGCCATGACTTGTCCCAGACATTCCCTAGTCAGATATTTCTCCCTCACACAAAAATAAGTGCGAGTTTACAAACTTGTGGTACCTACGTCCATATGACTGTTGTTTCAACCAGAAGATCTTCCTTTGCTTATCTGACGCATTTGCCTATTTATTCAATCATTTAACAATTTACTGACATCAGCTCATAATATCGCAGAGGCTGCTGGGTGCTGGAGGAGGGAGCAGTGACCAGAAGGGGTTGAACTTGCCTGCAAGCGGGTGACAGTCTAGGGCAGTGCTGGCCAGCAGGTGAACAGTAAGTGCCACAGATGGAATTCTGAGCTTCCTAGCAGCCCCACTAAAACACATTTTTAAAAAAAGCAGGTGAAGTTAATTTAACTAATATGCTTTGTGTCTAATGCATCCAAAATACGGTCAGTTCAGCAGGTAGCACATATAAGTATTGAGATAGTTTACATTCTTTTCATAGTAAATCTTCCAAATCGGTGTGTATTTTCTGCTCACAGTACATCTCAGTTGGGACTAGCCAGTGTGTCTTGGCCACAGATGTCTAAGGGACAGCACGGGTCTGGGGGGAGAGACTGATAGGAAGAAATAGCCACACATGTGCATATGTGATCTCTAACTGTGGTCAGCGAGAGGAAGCAGAGTTGGAAGGTCTCAGGAGAGGAAACAGGTGCTTTTTTCTCTAATAAACTTTTAAAACAACATTAAAACAGAACTTAGCAAGGATTTTAAGGAGAGGCTTGTGTTAGTTCTCTTTGGCGATTACACTCAGAAGTGTAGTGTGCTTTGTAAATGGATAGTAGCCTCAGGGAAAGCCACTGTCACTAATGTGTGTCCGTTTTTCATCTTGGAGAGCTCTGATAGAGAACTTGAAACCCAAGATGCACTCTTAAGGAGACTGCCAGGAAATAAGTGAGCAGACTAAGGGTATTCTGGACGAGATGCTCTTATCACAAGAACCTTGGTGTGTGTTCTGTGTCCCACTTATGTGTGTGATAAGCCACCGATGCATTTATCAGGCTGACCTGTTTACTGAAAAAGATACCAAGGTTTGAGGGCTGAGTCACTGCCAGGTAGATCAATAAAACCATGAGATATTGTGGTTACTTAGACCGTCTAATCAGCAACCACTCTATACCAGGCATGGAAGATACAGAACCCAGTAATTTATTTTCCTACCTTACAATTTGGGGGGGATGGGATAAGCAGATGTGGTCATGAGCAAATAAGAAGTAGGAGGATTGCTTGAGGCCAGGAGTTCGAGACCAGCCTGGGAAGCCTAGCAAGACCCTATCTTGACAAAAAAATTTTTTAAAAAAATCATCTGGGTGTGGTGGTGCATCCCTGTAGTCCCAGCTACTTGGGAGGCTGAGGCAGGAAGATGGTTTGAGCCCACAAGTTCGAGGTTACAGTGAGCTATGATCGCGCCACACACTCCAGCCTGGGTGACTCCTCTGTTGTGGTGACTAGCAATGGTCTGATGGCAGAGTCAGCCTCGGTCCTTGTCTCAAAAAAAAAAAGAAACAATTAATTTTTTTAAAAGCATAAAGAGAGCAGAAAAGTGAGAGTTTTCTATTATACTTGGAGGAATTAATCCTTGATTTGAACCTTACAATATATAGTAAGAGTCTAGTGATCAGAGAAAGACACTTTGGACAAAGGGCGATCTGATAACCTGGTACATTAAAAGAGCTGTGAGCAGTTGAGCACGACTGGAGTATATGGCTGGAGCCAAATATGTTGAGAGATGGGACGTTGAAATGTGAGATACCCACAGAAGCCGTGTAAGGCAAGGCTTGAAAAGGGTCCCGTGACTCTTAGTGGCACTAGCTTGATGAAACTGGCCAGAACTGCTTTCAGAAACTGTGGACAGCCTACTTGTGGTTGTCAGAAGTTGAGAAGTGGAGACAATTGCAGATCATTCCAGATTACTATAAGTAGCGTACACTATGTATTTGAATATAATCTGAGATCACTATATCTCGTGTGGTGTAGACACAACCTCCATCCTTATTTGATGCCACAATGAGCACCTGCAGGGTCCTGGTGCTTTGCCAACCGTGGACAGTGATGGTGTGTGTCTGGTAGGGATTACAGAGGGAGAACAAGGACATGCAAGGCCCAGCATCTCCTCGGGATGCTCACGGTCTAATGGGATGGACAGAAGTATGTATGAAAAGCTAAGTAACAATCACTACTATTCACCAATACCCAGTTCCTCTTTTAGGAATGAGAGAGGATAATGCATTCCATGCTTTTGAAGTGAGTTATGGTCACGTATCTTATTTTAGTCAATGAAATATGAACAGAAGCCATGTGTGTCATTTCTCAAAGAAGCATGAAAAACAAATGTGTGTGTGTGTTTTTTCTTGATCTCCTCTTTCCTCTGCTGTGGCGACTGGCAATGGTCTGATGGTAGGGTCAACCTGGGTCTTTTAAGTGAACATGGCAGCACAGCGTTCTCCAAACACCTATGAGGAATAAGCCCTGCAAGTTGGGCCCTTTTTATAATTTTTTTTACTACAGCAGAGCATAACCTATATTAACTAGTAAGCAATGCCAGGCAGTCTCCAGTGTGTCAAACCTCTGTGTCGAACAGAAATGCCCATTCATTTTTTCTCCTCCACAAATATTTGGGGCTGTCCCTTAGTTACTGTACTAAACCAGCCTGGTTCTATGGCTTTTAGAGGAAAGAACCATAACTAAGAGTTGGAGTAGTCAAGGGAGGCATTTTAGTACTTTTAAAAAAGAATATACATGGTACATGTGTATGTGCATATAGCTTGTTTTCCATTATGTAAGTAATAAGCCCATATTAACTATATTTCTGTGTCACTTGGAAAGTATTAGGAAGGTGATATCCATAATCTTACCACTTAAGATAGAGTAAGAATTCTGTAAGAATTTTGGTGACTATTTTTCCGGTATTATTTTTATATAATATTGATAGAATTTTACCTTGCACATAAGCCTTTTTAAGTTTTTCAAAAGCATTTTGTTTTCAAAATCATCATTTTAATTGCCATAAAGGGACATAAAATTATTTTCTAAATTTTTACTATTAAAAATGAAAAATGACCATTTTTTGTTTATGTCTTTTCCCATCTTTGGCTAATTTACATGGGAAAGATTTCTGGAGGAGAAATTAAGTGGGAAAACATATATGGACATTTGAATGATTTTTAATCTACATGACCTCCAAAGATTTATTCACATTAACACTAACACTAATTGTGTGCAACAGTGCTATTTACACCAACAATTGACATTATTGAAATTTTAAAAATCACTTTAATAGGTAAAAAAATCATAGCTACAATTAAGCTTGTGTTCTTTGAATACCAGTAAGGTTGAAGGCAATCCCATGCATTTGTTTGCTAGTCATCTTTTTTTTTTAGGAGGGGAATTGTGTATTCATATCACATGCCTATTTATGGGGTATCCATATTTCTCTCACCAATAAGGCTGATCTCTTTACATATTTGTACAATTCTCACTCTCATTTTTCTCTTGACTATTTTGTAAAATACGTGAAATATTTTTATGCAGTCCCAATTGCTGATCATTTACATCTTGATTTCTTTTTCCACATATAATGCTAGAATCTTCTGGTCACCCTGTGGATATATTTCTAAGCTCTTTGACTTGTCTCAAATTTATTTCAGTTCATGGTGAAAGGAGAAACTCTACCTCGGCTTTACCTTCAATTCACTAACCTGTTATCCCAGCACAATTTTATTGAACAATCTTTCCTTTCTCTGCTGATTTGCACTGCCAGTAAAAGCTTATTTGATCCAGTTACCAGTGTGGATGATGACAGAGCCGCGATAAGGCTAGCACGGCAGGAATCCAGCCAGACACTTGATCCGACCATCTGGGCAAACTTCAGAGATTCCATCTCAGCAGACCAGGCCTGGGTATGTCTCTGAGGCCCTGCAGAGATGTGGCCAGCTTAGAACCATCCTGCTCTAAGGATTTAGCCAAGTGTGGGTTAGCCAGGGTGGCACACTGGGCCACTAGCCACCTGTGAGCACTAGAAATGGGCAGCCCCTGCACAGCTCTGGTTGGGAGAGGAAATAGCTCATCCCTTGGGGCCTCATCTGCGTTTCTCTCGGTGAGTCAAGGCCTGAGAGAGACCACACACTGAGGCTCCCATGTGGCCTGGACTGGGGAAGTCCTGGTCTGTAGCAAAGTCACAATTTTGCGTGTTATTGGCATAGGCAATCTCTCCTTCAACATGGAAGTTAACGCAAGGTGTATTCAAAAATAGTGTAAGGAGGTTTGCTAATAGTCTGTGCCGGAGAGTTAACTGAAACCACCTCGCCATCCTCTGGGTCATGTGACTTATATGGTGGGTCTTGGTTTATATGCCCATTTCCCACTCTGCCTGACTTATTTATTTATAGAGCCCCAAGGCATGTTGTAGGATCTAACAGAATCAATATCTGCTACCTTTGTGGAATGAATGAATAAATGCCTAATGGCTAGTCTGGTCACAGCGACTCATGCCTGTAATCTCAACACTTTGGGAGGCTGGGCCAAGAGGATCAATTGAACTCGGCATTTGGAGACCAGCCTAGACCACAGGGTAAGACTCCGTCTCTACCATTAGGGGAAAAAAAAAAAATCAATGACCGATTGTGGCCGGCTTTCCAATGTCTTCCCATGACTGGGTTACTTAATATTGGTTGAGGTAACTCCTTTTAAACTACCAATATTTCTCTTGAATAAAATCCTGGGAAAACCTTGACATTCCTATCATCTTACTTTGGAACTTCTTCCTAAGCTCAAGCTTCATTTCTCATCAAATACACGTCACAGTTGCACTCTTGGGGCATCTTTACAAACCGTGGCCATACTCTCAAGGAGTCTTTCAAAAGCATTACTTTGTATTAGAGGTGGAGAACAAACTTACATTCTACACAGATTTTCAAGGTAACTGACATTTCCACGATTTTTGATCATATGTGAATTTTTTCATACTTGGGATAGGGGCAAAAACTCTTGAGTTTACCCCTTCCAAAAACCTGTTATAAAGTGAAGCTATTGGTCCAGAGGTTTGGGGATCAACGGGGGAAACAACTCAGTGTGGTGCGGGGCCATGGCTGGGCTACACCTTCCTCTCCAGCTTCTCGTCCCATTGTTTTTCCCTTTCATTTTGGACTCTAGTGACATCCCAAGATTGTCATGGTCTTACTGACACATGCTGCTTTTTATCATCTTGCTGTTGCAAATGTTGCTTTCTTCCTCAATCATCTAATAAACGACTTTTCATTCTTCCTGACCCTGCCCTGTCATCCCTTTCTCTGTGAAAAGCTCCCTAACTTTCTTTCTCCAATGTATCAGTAAGCTATTGCTGTGTAACAAAGCATCCTCAAGCCAGTTGCTTAAAACAAAAACCATGTGTTATTGCTCTGTGGGCCAGCCCGCTGAATCTGTTGGTGTAGACAGTCTGATCTCGGCTTTCTCCTGTGTCTACATTCAATTGGTAGGATATCTGGTGGCGAGCTGGTCTAAGATAGACTCACCTACATGGTGGGCATTGGCTGCCTGTCTGTTTGGGGGATGAGGGTGACTGGACCACATATCTCTCATCACCCAGCAAACTAGCCTGCTGTCCCGTGAGTGAGAGGGAAGTACACTTGGGGCCTAGATCTCAAAACTCCAGGGCACACCGTACTTCCTTTGCATTCTCTTGGCTAAATCAAGGCCAGTTCATATTCAAGGGAGAGGTTTAAATCCCACCCTTTGGTGGCTCAGAAGCTGCAAAGTCACGCTGTGAAGGACCTGGATCTGGGGAGAGGAGGGAAGGATAAGGGGATGGTTGACTGATTTTTGTGACCATTCACTATACCCACTATGGATAGAATTATTTACTCTGTAGTACAGCCAGGCTTCTGTATCTGTAGGCTCCAAATCTATGGATTCAACCAACTGTAAATAGAAAATATTTTTAAAAATGCATTTGTACTGAACACACACAGGCTTTTTTCTTGTCATTATTTCCTAAACAAATAAAGCCTAACAATGATTTATGTAGCATTTACATTGTATTATAAGGTCTTATAAGAAGTCTAGAGATGATTTAAAGTATCGGGAAGGTTGTGCGCAGTTTATATGCAAGTCCTACGCTATTTTATATCAGGGACTGGAACATCCAGAAAGTTTGGTCCTGGAACCAATCCCACACAGAGACTGAGGGACAACTCTATTATTGTACTTGGATGTACTTACATGTTGTTACATTGCGTTGTGTCTTTATCTGAGTCTTAATTCTGCCAGCACGGCCTGGTCCTTGCATTAATGTCAGCTGGCATCTATGTCGTCAGTTAATCTCCTTGGGGTGTGTTGACCATCCATCCTTCGAGTGCAGTAACAAGGCATAGCGCTGGCACCTGAGGGTGGGAGTGCCCAGGAGGCAAAGACCCTGAGGTGGGAAGGGGACATGCTTATAGAATTTTGGCTGCATGTCCTGAAGGCTGGTTTAAACTGTCAATGGCTGCAGGGCAGGGGCCGGGGCCCCAAGGAAGCCCTGTTGTCCCTTTCACCCTTCCTGGTGGCTCCGCCTCTGCCTCTAGCCAGGCGTGGGCAGGCCCCTTTGGCCGAGGCTCCAGCCCTTACCCACAGTGTCAGCAATGCAGCCCCCAGAGGATCTACTCAGGCTCTACCCACACACCCGGATGTTGACAGGGGCAAGACTCCAGCACCAGCTCTAATGGATGGTCTCATCGCTTTTAAAATAATGACCATGGGGCGTGGGCTGGCGAGAGCAGTGACGTCACTTTCCTGCAATTCTGGGTCACTTCTTACTGCTTTTCTTTGCATCTTTGAATGACTGAAACAAACCTACTGGTTGGTTACATGTCCTGAAAGGCTTCTGACATGTTCACATGCCCATCCATGGATGTGGTCAGGAGAGCAATGTCTTTAGATCAGGGTCCTGGGTTCAGGATTCTCCCACTAGCTTGCTGTGTGAACTTGGACTAGCGACTGAACTTCTCCAGACCTGTTTTCTTGTTTGTGCACTGGTGGAAACCCCCTTGATTTTGTAAAGGAATGGTAAGGATAAACTGGAATTTTCTTTTTTTTTAATTGTTAATTTCAAAGATGTGGGGTTAAGTATGCAAATGTTCACTATGCAGGTACCCTTGTTGATGAGGTATAAACTGGGACTTTCTACCAAAACCACTGTCTTAGTTGGTTTGGGTTTCTATAACAAGGTACCACAGACTGGCTGGTTTATCAGCAACAGAAATTTATTTCCCACAATTCTATAGGCTGGAAGTCTGACATCAGGGTGCCAGCATGGTTGGGCTTTGGCAAGGGCTCTCTTCTGGGTTGCAGACAGCCACCTTCTGGTTTTATTCTCACATGGTGGGAGAGCAGAGAGAAAGCTCCCTGAGGTCTCTTTTATAAGGACACCCATTCCACTCATGAGGGCGCTAACCTCTTGACCTGAGCACCTGCCAAATGCCCCACCTCCTAATGCCATCACCTTAGGGGTCAGGGTTTTGACAAGTGGCACTACCAGCTTACCCAGCTATGTGCTTTTGGGATTGCATAAGTCCAGGGGAGGCATCTTTCCTGGGTGCTCCCAAAGGTGTCCAAGAGGTTGTCTGGCCCCTGTTCTCTGTGAGATCTGGGCTTGCTGCCATTGGGTCAAGTTTTCTCTCCTTAGAATAATTTTGGCTTCGAGTGTGTCATGATGATAACAGGTCTCAAAGTCCTAAATATATAAATGGTAAGAAAGAATCATTTCTTTCAGTCACAGATTAGAATTATAGAGACTCCAGTTGGGTGTGTCTTTCCTCCCACCGTGGTTTGACCTTGAAGTCACCCTGTGTGTAAGGAGCAGCATCTTAATTACGAAACTTTGCTGAGGTTCCCCATGGTTCTGTGGAGAGTCAACATTCTAATCAACTCTGAGTCCTGTGTAGGCAGGAAGGGGAACCAAGGCCAGGATCATGAAATCCATGGAGAACCCCAGCTCTGCCTGGCATTTGCTTGATTCAGACCCTTTCGGGAGATGCTGAGAGCACAGCAACATCTGCCACGTTGGGTCTCTTCTCCTCTTTGGTCCCTTTTCTTCTCACAGGAAGGAGGGTGGGAGCAGTAAGTGGGCCCAGAACAGAAACTGGGAGGAGGAAGAAGCAGAGGGAGGCGATTAGGCCTCTGGACTTTGGAGTCCAATCCCAGCCCAGTCACTAAAAGATTTTGGGGTTGTTGACAAGTATCTTAGCCTCTTGGTGCCTCAATGTTTTCACCATAAAATGGGGCTGGTTACAGTCATCACCTCTTTGGTTACTGTGAGGGCTAAATGAGGTCATGCATATGCTTAGCACTGTGGCTGGCACAAAATAAGAACTTGAAAATGGTAGCCCTTGTTATCACTGAAGACAACGAAGGACTTTTCTGAGTGTAATGCATGTACCAACATGGCGGCTGTGCACCTCCAGCTGAAGAGACTCACAGACAGGGTCCTGACTCCCTTACAGAGGATAGAGGCCCTTGAAGCAAGGAAGTGATGCTGTATGTTTGTAGCTCTGCATAAGCAAAAATGTGAGAGTAAACCACTTTGCAATTGCACTGGGTACAGACCTTCTTGGGCAGAATGGCTCCTATACCCCATTGTTCTCTGTTGGTGTTTCCCAGAGCCCCAAGGAAGAGAATGAATCCTTGGCTCAGTCATGGACTGCTCCTGCCCCACGTCCATTCTTTATTTCCTCATATAAACGAGGTTGGGGGGTTACTCCTTCACATTTCTTGCTCAAAAGATGGGAGGTGTGGACCAGGTCTTACATCATATATGACCCCAAGAGTTGTATAGACCCTCCCTTGGGGCCATGGGATGGCTGGATTCTGCCCACCCACATATAAGGAGGTCACTGGGACAGCATTTCTCCCTAGAATGAGCGTGCATGAATGAAGGAATGAATGAATGAATGAACACATGAATGAAGGCCATGGATGACTTTCCATGGTCATCAAATGACCAGGCAGGAGCACTAGTCTTCTGTCTTCTCTAGACCTGCTCCATGAAGTTAGGTCTAGACTATCCAATCTAGATGAGAAAAAGGGGGCTGAGAGAAGTTAAACAAGTGTCCCACAGACACAGAGAAAATCTTTGAGGGTGGGGGAGATCTGCTGAGTGAGCTCAGGTCTCTCTTGGGCTCCAGACCCAGAGGTCTCTGCTTTGCCTCTGACTCATCTTCTGTTATGAGTAAGTGTCTATCTTTGGATGGCAATGATCCCATTTGGAATAGAAATTACTTGGACCCCCCCTCAAGTCTCTGTTCATCTCTAAAATACTCTAGTCCCTATGACTTGCATCTTGCTGGAGAATGTAGTGACTTTTTGGTTCCTTATTTGTAAATGATGTCATCATACAGCCAGAGAATATGCGAGACAGTGTTTCCTTTTCTTAAAGACATAATTGTGATTTGGTGGGAAAGGTTATGGCTAAGGGACAGGAGCTCTATGTCTTACTTTTAGCCTCGATACCAAGTAGCTGTGTGACCAGAGGCAGGTTGACTCTTCTGAGCCTCAGTTTCCCCATCCAAGAAACAAGAAGGTTGGTCTGGATCATCTCTGGGCCACTGTCAACTCTGACACCCGGACAATGTGCCGGACCCTTCACCTATTGCTCCGGACATCCCAGGGCAGAATCCCCGTAGCATTCGACTTGCTTGAAGTACATGTGTCTTTCCTATGGGAGAACTGGGATGCCTTCACATCTGGTGAAAATTTCAAAGCCTCTGGTAGACTCTGGTATTAGAGCATACATATGGACCTTGTATAATAAAATCAAGATCTTCCCTCTGGCTGATAGCAAGTTGGAACAGAGTTCTTGTCATAATACCCCAAACCAGGTGACAAGCAAAAGGGCCAGGTAGGAGGGGTTTTTGGTTGTTGCTTTCATTGTTGTTGGAAAGACCTTAACTCATCTCTGATATAGAAGGAGGTAGCTGGGCCTAAATTTCCAGAAGACCCAAGCTGGAAGCAAGTTACTGCGTGGAAAGCCATCATGGCTGCTCTGGAATCACATGTTTTTCCTTTGTACATTTAGCTAGCAAGAGAACCCCGATGCCTGTTTCAACACCCATCCTTTCCCCAGCTCCCACAACCACATGAAAGCAGGAGAGGCAGAGTTATACCTTAATCGTCCAAAGAACAAGCTTTGTACACTGATAAAAATCAGCGACTGGCTTCGACACGGCATCAGCCCTAGAGAAACTGCTTCATGATCTGACAAGGCTGCTGAAGGCTGTTTGCGTTCTGTGAGTCAGGTCCAAGGCCAAAGGAATACACAGAAGATGATGATTATGGGTGTTTTTCAAACCTGCCCCTTCCTGCCCGCCCGGGACAATATTTACAAAGCAGACATGCAAACAAGTAGACCTTCTTTTCAGGTTTAAATCACCTACTGAGCCAGGCCATTCCCGTGCTGAAGCCCTTCCCTGGCACTAAGTTTGGTGTTTAAAAAATGCATTTGCCAGCCAGCTGCTTGCCTTCCCCTTGGTGGTTACGGTGTGGTTAGGAAGCTCAGAAGCAGAGTTGCTCTTACCTGAGTAAGATACAGACTCTTTTTAAGGGAAAACATTCCCAAGGATGTCCAGTGTTGACTTAAATTACCCTTCTTATTATGTTATTTAAATATGTACAGACATAAAACTAGGTATAAATTCCTTTAGCTTATGGTTCTTACACGTCTATAAGTCTAAAACAAATTTACAAATGATGTGCAAACAAAACTCTAACATGAATCAAATTCAAATTGTCAACAGAAACTCAATATGCCAAATCTAAATCTCTGACGTTAGGCTTAATAGGAAGAAATTTCACCTCTCTGTTTTACATTTCACTTGCTTGCATCTCAATTTATTTGATCTTGTGTATAAAGCACCATTGTTTGATTTATCATGTGTCACTTCCCCCCATTTTTTAACATTAAACTCATTTTAGATCACTTAATTTATTATTTTATTAAGCTGGCTGCTAAAAAGGAAATCTCCCAATATCTAACACTGAAAACAAGTTCAAATGCTGGTTACTAAAATATTCTTCATTGTGTATTACTTACTGCCAATGAGAAACTGATTAGGTGCAGACAAAGATGAGGTCTGTATAATGTATCTGTTAGCAACCAGAATATCCCATAAAACATTTTACTGGGGAGACTGGCATGCCCATACCAGGTGCCACACAATGACTCAGTTCTACCACTTATCCCAATTACTGTGAAAACTTTTTAGAGGGTACCTAGACGTTATTTGACCTTGACGTGATCCACTAATGCAAACAGCACTTCATTCATTGTAAGGTGTTCACCGAGTTGACCCAGAATATGCTTGTATTACAGAGCCCCTGAGACTATCTGTGTCTATAGAGACCTCTGGGCCCCAACTTTGAAAAATGTTCTTCTGGAGGGAAGCCCATGGTGGGTGCTCACAGAGGGGAAATGTCTCCCTGTGTGTGTAATGACCCAAGAGAACAGTTTTCTCCTAGGAACCAGGAAAGAGGAAATGGGGATGAATTTGCCCATTTGATCATGTATTCACTAAACATTTATGGAATTCCATCTTTTAAAAATATAACTAGCAGAAGGAATGGGAAAGTATAACTGCTCCCCTGGACAGCTGCTTGGGAGAGTTTGAAAAGCACTTTGGAATTGAATTACTGTTTGAACTGGATTATATACCCCAGAAGAAAATTAATCTCTAAACCTAGAATGATATCACACCTTTTGCATAGTGCTATATTTTCTGGTTATCTACTTACTTTCTGGTTTTATTATCAAGTAAATAAGTCTCTGATCATTTCCAGGAATTAAATCCTAAGAAGGATAAAAATTTGCCGCCTTTAAGAATAGTCTCAAGAGTGTTGATGCCTCTAAGGCCACTCCCTCAAGAATGACATTAGAATAAGCCCCCAGTTCCTCCGGAGGGTGTGTTAGATAATCATCTTGATGTCTAAGTGCTGGGGTGTTTGTTTAAAATAGAAGATCCTCAATGCACACACAAAGCGACACAAGCAATAGTGCATGAAAGTCAGTTGGTGATTGTGCCAAATGAGAATCAGAAATGAAAGCTACTGTAAGTGTTTTTTTTTTCTTTTTGAGTTGGAGTCTCACCCTGTCGCCCAGACTGGAGTGCGGTGGCACACTCCCAGCCACCGCAGCCTCAACCTGCTGGGCTCCAGAGATCCTTCCACTTCAGCCTTCCAAGTAGCTGGTACTATAGGCGCGTGCTACCATGCCCGGCTAATTTTTTCGATTTTATTGTAGAGATGAGGTCTCGCCAAGTTGCCCAGGCGGTTCTCGAACCCGCGGGCTCAGGCAATCCACTCACCTCAGCCTCCCAAAGCGTGGGATTATAGGCTGAGCCACCGAGCCCGGCTGTACTGTGAGTTTTGATGAAAGACAAGTTGTGGCTGGACTTTCTCAGGAAAGGTTTAAAGAAGAAGTGGGAATGGGCCACCTGAGACCCAATCCCCACCACTGCACAGTATGTCCATGTAACAAAAATGGATGTATACTTCCAAATCTAAAAACAAACTAAAAAAAAAAAAAAAAGTGGAACTGGATGTAGGGTGGGTGAAAAATAGATTGCAGGCAGAGGAGGGAAAGGCTTTCAAAGTTAGAAAAGAGTAGAGACAAAAGTGTGGAGAGAGGATGCTTATAAGGAAGGAGAAGGACGACAAGTCTGGAAAGGGAGATTGGATCCAAATTTTGGAGGTCTTGGAAGCCAGGACAAGAGTGTGCATTGTATCGTAAGCAGTGGGAGCCATTGGACCAGCTGTTCAGGGACACTGAGACATCATGGTTAAAGGCTGTCTTAACGACACTGAACCCATCAAATGGTTATGAAGTTCCTGCCCCCAGCACAGTGGGCTTCATTTGACACATTCTCTTTCAATGTTTTTGTGGAGTTTTGCCATTGCATGGGCACTTAGGAAGATTTGTAGCAGTGATGGTCTCACCTCTGAGATCGTGTCCCTGTGTGTTTGTGGGCATGTGGGTTCTAGAGCAGACTTGTATCTTGGCGCTGGCTGGGCGGGAAGCACTTGTCTCCAGGCTCCTGCTGGCAGTGTTCAGGTGATCCTCCCTCTCCGTGTCTGCCCACTGGAGCCCTGTGCCAAGCTTCATCCTACAATGTAATACTTAACCCAGGATATGTGGGCAATTTACAAAACTCATTGACACTCTTCTCACAGTATTCCCGTTAACCCTTAGTAGTCAGTAGACTAGGCTAGGTATTTTTATCATTATCTTATAGATGAGGAAACAAACTCAGAAGGGAGCCTGTTCTGTATGTGGCATATTAGGAATGGTGAATGCTGTGTAGAAGCTGACTGACCCAAGATCTGAAGGTAGGGATTGCCTTCCACCACCAGGGAGACCCTAACAGTAGTAAACAGAAGGCATCATTTACAGCCCAGCTGCCTCCCATTGCCCCCAGCTGCATCAGTGAACTGGGAATGTAAACTTGCATGAACCAGCCTCCCTCCTGACTTCAGGTATGCAGGCAGGATTCTAATAGCACCCATGAACCAGTCATGAGATTCAGAGCATCTATCTATACGACTGTTGTGAAAATAACAAGCCAAGGTAATGTGGTATCATCAAAGATGAATACATTGTATAAAAAATAAAAAAAACCTAGGTCCATGAAAATGCTATGAAACAGAAAAGACGAAAATCACCATAGCATTGATGAGGTAGAGAAAAAACAATACAAAAGTTTGCCATCGGAAATAGAAGCACGTTTTTGGTAGCATCTGCTTTGAATTCTGCAAAAAAAGAAAATCAGTTCATTTCATAGAATTCTCTTATGTTGATAACATGTTGAAATGAAATAACATATTGGTAAGGTAAAAAAAATGCCTGCTAGTAAGTCAGCAACGGGCTAGAATGATTTAAAGAATAGGGAAAAAATTAGAACTGACTTTGCTGAAAATTGTTAGTGATTTAATTGATCAACAATAGATGCTGCTGTTCCCAAATACAAAGAAATATAAAGAAATGCCAGTGATTAGGGACAGATGATAAATATTAATGCTAGAGAATAAATGTGCAAGAGTACGTTATTGATGTCTTTTAAATAACCTACTTGTGTTGCTGGGCGCAGTGGTTCAAGCCTGTATCCCAGCACTTTGGGAGGCAGTTGTGAGAGGATTGCCTGAGCCTAGGGTTCGAGACCAGCCTGGGCAACTTAGTGAGACCTCATCTCTACAATAAATCAAAAAGTTAGCCGGACATGGTGGTACACGCCTGTGGTTCTAGCTACTTGGAAGGCTGAGGCAGAAGAATCGCCTGAGCCCAGCAGGTCGAGGCTTTGGTGACCGTGAGGGTGCCACTGCACTCCAACCTGGGTGACAGTGAGACTCCGACTCAAAAACAAATAATAAATAACCTACTTGTGGTCAGCTGTGGGAATCTGAGCAATCTCATGTAATACCGTTAGAAATATCAGTTCTATTGAAAGCTTTAAAACTGAGCACAATATTAAAGCCAGCAATTTCACTCTGGAACCTGATATTAAAGACTTTATCAGGGAAAAGCACAAGAATGCATCTATAAAAATTTTAATAATAGTGATGTTTATAATAATGAAAAACTGGAAACCTCTTAAGTACCCAGTTGTAGAGGAATGTTTGAGTAAATGATTGTGTCTCCATATAACTCAATAGCAAGCAGTTATTTAAAATCTTGCAGAAGACTATTTATTTATATAAAAAAGTTTATATTGTGAAGTAAGCATTTGAATCAATCTGAGAAAGAATGTTGCAGTTAAATATTCCCTCAATTAGAAGAAAATATAACAATTCAGTTTACATCAAAAATGAACTTTTTAATGGAATTGTTCTGAAATAAATTGATATATTAATTTAATATTACTGCATAACAAGTTGCCACAAACGTAACATCTTAAAACAACACCCACTTTTTTTTTTTTTTTTTTTTGATTTAGCTTTCTGTCACCCGGGCTGGAGTGCAGTGGCACAATCATGGCTCACTACAGCCTCAACCTCCTAGGCTCAGGCGATTTTTACACCTCAGCCTCCTGAGTATCTGGGACTATAGGCATGTGCCACACACCCAGCTAAGTTTTTGAGCTTTTGTAGAAACAAGGCCTTACTGTGTTGCCCAGGCTGGTCTCAGACCCTTGGGCTTAAGCAATCCTCTCGCCTTGGCCTTCCAAATTGCTGAGATTACAGGTGTGAACCACTGTGCCCAGTCTAACACCCGCTTAAGAACTCACAGTTCTGTAGGTCAGAAGACTGGCATAGAGTGACAGGGGTCTCTACTTAGAGAGTCACAAGGCTGATTTCAATCAAGGTGTTGACCAGGCTCAGTCTGGAAACTCTGGGGGAAAATCTGCTTTCTAAATCTTTCTTTCAGTTTGCTGAATTCATTTCCTTAAGGTTGTAGGACTGAAGTCCCCATTTTCTTATTTATTGTCAGCTAGGGGCCACCCTCAGCACATAGAGGTCACCTGTACTTCTTGCCATGTAGTCCTTCCATCTGCAAGCCAACAACAGCATATCAAATATTGTTTGTGCTTTGAATATCAAAGTTCTCTTTCTGCAACCTGCCAGAGAGTACTCTCTGCCTTTAAAGACTCATGTGATTAAGTCAGACCCACTGGAATAACCTCCCTATCTTAAAGTCAACTGATTTGGGACAATAATTACATCTACAAAATCTGTTTGAGTAACTGGGAGCAGATATATATATACCAGGTGCTAGGAATCTCACAGCTGATTAATTGAGTTCTTAATAATAATATGGCTATACAAAATTATGACATTATTGAGATCAGTCTTAATGTCTTATGAAGCAAAGGAAGTCTTACAAATATAGCTTACAACTACGTTTCCCTTTTGATTTTTGTGAGATTAGCTTGGGACTCTGCTGAAAAACAGCTTTACATTTTTTTTTGAGTCATCTGTGCTCTTTAAATTTGTACTTAAAAAGGATCAGTGATTTGGGTTCTTGAGAATGTACTCCTTGTATATCCATCTGTCTACCTACTAATCTCTCCATCTACCAAATCACCCACAGTATGTCCATTAATTTCATTCATCCATCCATTCATTCAACTATCCATCCATCCATCCATCCATCCATTCATCCATCCATCCATCCATCCATCCATCCATCCATCCACTCATCTACCCATCCACCTATCTATCCAATAATCCACCCTCACACCTACCCATTCATCTAGCCTTCTGTCCATCTGGCAGTTTATCCAACCATACATTCAATTACAGTGTCCCCAGCTACTTGCCTATTCAACCTTCCATCCATTCATTTGCCTCTCTAACCATCACCCTACCCATCATCCAAACATAATCTTTCTCACTGGTTTAATACAACTTTTGAACTCTAACTATATGCTAGGCCTTGTAGTGAGCACCAGGATACTAGAATAAAGCCTCTTCTCCAAAACTGCTTATAGTCTAGTGGACAAGTGGGACAGAAAAGTAAGCAGATACAATAAAATGTGAAAAATCATATAATAGAAGAATATATTCTATAGTTTAAGAGTCCAAGGGGAGTAGGAAATATCTCAGGAAATCAGGAAAGAAGACATATAAACTGGCCCTTGGAGCATGAGCGATTGTCAATCCCTGAGTGCAAACCTGCTGCATCCGTCATGGAGACTGGAGACTGCAAGTGTCCTCAGTCTCTATGAAGGTGACATTTGCCCAGTGAGAATGAAGTACTGCCGGAATCTCAGAACACAGTCCTGTAGTGCTAGATCAATGGCATTGATCTTTCTTCTAGACATGATCAAGAGATAATGACAGAGAGAATTGAGATATGCCAGCCTTGCCAAATTGACAGTGATGAGTGTCTCATTTTAAATCACATTTTCTGTGAGTCTGGTTTAAACCTGGTCCACAAATACCTGATTTTCTGTGGCATAATTTGACCAGGGGCTTTGAGTATCAGAGAATTTACATCATTGTACTTGGGAGCTCACAACTGGCGCGCTTTTCACTTTGGCTTCACATCTTTATTTTAGAGATGAGGCCTTGCTCTGTTACTCATGTTGGAGACTGGAGTGCAGTGGCATCATCATAGCTCACTGCAGCCTCCAGTTCCTGGGCTCAAGCGATCCTCTTGCCTCAGCCTCCCAAGTAGCTGGGAGTACAGGCTTATGACACCACGACCAACTTCATGTCCTATTTTAACCTGAGTTTTTGTAGCCAACTTTGGCCTACCCCTCATGAACATATTGTTTCTCAATGTTATAATTATCTGAGTAGCCAGCATCCAGGGACCAATGAAATGCCTTTGCCTTCACATCCATCTGAAGCTAAATTAGAGGCTTCTTGATTATTTGCACAGATTCCTCTTACTCTCCTATTTGTATTACAAGTTGGTGTAAAAGAATGTGAATTTTGGAAAAAGACTTGGATTCCAGTCCTAGCTCTACCATTAATCACTTTCATGGCCTTGTATACAAGGGGGACCAAAAAAACCTCCAGAATTATCTTTTAGAGGGTGGGCCCTTTGTAGCACAGGCTTCCCCTGCTAGGTAAGTGTTCTAGGAACTCATCAGAATCATTGTACCAGCTAGTATTGTTGTGAGAGGCTGCATTCAGCTTCAGTGATTTTTTTGAGATTCTTTCAGCACGTTTGTCTATTTCATGATGGCCGATTTATGAGAGCACCTGCCCACACTGCATGGGGTTTCAGCGGTTTTTGACCAAAACGGGCATGACCCCCATGTTCCACCCTCCCTATTCACCTGACCTCACCTTGAGCCATGTTTTTTTGTTTGCTTGTTTGTTTTTTGTTTCTCTGGGTGAAAAAAAACCTCAAAGGAAAACATTTTGCCAATGTGGACAAGGTGAAACAAAAATGGCAGAAGCACTAAAAGGCATCAAAATTGATAGTTCAAAAACTGTTTTGAGCAGTGGAAAAAATGTCTTGATAGGTATATTGCATCCCTTGGAGAGTACTTTGAAGGTGACTGAAATGTAAACATGTAAGAATAAAAACATAATTTTTCATAAATAAATTCTGAGGTTTTTTGAGTCCCCCTGTCTTAAGTCCCTGATCTTTGCAGAGCCTCAGATTTCTCACCTATATAATGGACCTAACAACACTTGCTTGTAGGCTTGTAGCAAAGATCATTTGAGCTAGTGCCTATGAAGTGCAAAGCACAGAACACAGTAACACACATCAGGAAACAGGGGCTTCTTTGGTCGTCAATGCTATCCCAGTGATTCTCAGTGACATTTGATATTTTAAGTTGTACTAGAAGAATTCTCTTATTTTTTTGCAGGCAGAATTGGGTCACTGATCAGATGAACCAGATTTATGGTTAAACATGTTTATTAAAAACATGAAGTCATGTCTTTCTTTAATGTAGCAGGGAAGCATATCATTAGGCCTAATTTATTAGACTGAAAAAACAGTGAACTGAAAGTGCTGTTAAACACTTAGCATAGGCTGAGCAATAATCGCGTGCACTTCAGCTTGAAAGGCTAACGAGCCTGTTGGAAGGGGTTGAGTTAGAGGCCAGGAACAACTTCATGGAAGACACTGAGTTGGGTACAGGGTCCCCACATCAGAGTTTGCTGAAATCAGGGAGGACAGACTTTAAGAAACCCATGTTTTACGTCACGACCATGTTTTTTCCTTTACAATGCATGATTAATTTTTAAAATGTATTTATTTAATATATTTCTTTATTTTAAATGAGAAAGCAGGATTTACAGAGAGGACAGAGAAGCTCTCACAGCAGGAGAGGGCCCAAAGGGGTTGCCCAATTAATTTTATTTTTACTAAAGCAATAGTTTCTTGGAAATAAAGGGAGACTATGAAAAATAAAAGTGATGGTAACTATATAATAATAACTATTAGTGGATGTTATTTATATTTATATTTGTATTATTTTTCAAGTGTATAACATAATAATATAATTTATAATATTTATATTTTCTATTATAATATATAATATAACTAACCATAATGATAATAAATGTAATTATTATAACAATAAAATAGTAATAATAATAGACTAGGTGCGGTGGCTCACACCTGTAGTCCCAACACTTTGGGAGGCTGAGGTGGGAGGATTACGTGAACACAGGAGGTTGAGATCAACCTAGGCAACATAGCCGTGATCATCCCACTGCACTCCAGCCTAGGTGACAGACTAACATCCCAACTCAAAAAAGATAGTAACTACCCCACTTGACCTTGAACAAGTTACTCAATCCTCCTGTGACCAGAAGCTGGTCACTTCTGTGTCCCAGAGGAGTTGGGAGCAATTAGCACATTCTTCCAAAGGTTGCAGTAACGATGACATGAAGTAAACCAGATGTGCTTGGAACAGTGTTGGCACCCAGTAAGTGTTCAGTGAGTGCAAGCTGCCTCCTCTCCACCCTCCTGTCACTTGCGACAGGAACACAGAACTGTTTTAAGAGTAGGAATCTGAAGGTTGTAAAGGTAAAATAGTTTCCTCCAAGTCACACAACAAATAGAACCGTCCACAGCTGAACTCTGGCAGCTGGTTTCATAGCCAGCACATTGAATTATGCTTTTAAAAATAATTTTGGTGTGTGCAAGTGAGTATTAAGATTTACGTCACTTACCAAATATCTTCCTGAAAGGCAAATTTGGTCATTTTTCTCTTATTTACAGCCCACTAGCCCCTATGCTTCTCAAGGGTGGGAGAGATACTCTATTCACAGGAGTCTAGACCTCCAGGATCCAGTTCTACAAATGACAGCGGCCAAGCCGTATTGATCAAACTGAGACATCCTCTCCCACCCAGGGCCTCCATAGACCTCAGAGCAGAACATGTCGAGAAGGCTGTTTCTAGTTCTTGCTCTGCTCCTACCTGGCTGTGTGACATTTGGAAAGTCATTTAACTACTGTACCTCAAATTCTTTGACCATGAAATTAAGGCCA
Organism: Carlito syrichta; assembly: GCF_000164805.1. Taxonomy (NCBI): domain Eukaryota; kingdom Metazoa; phylum Chordata; class Mammalia; order Primates; family Tarsiidae; genus Carlito; species Carlito syrichta. The sequence continues at coordinate 189,597 of NW_007233268.1, read as the reverse complement.
AGAATATTTTCCAGATAGTTCAGCTATGAGGATTAAATGAGGCATCATATGGAAAATGCACAGCACCGCACCTGGTATATAGTAGATGTTCAGTGAACCAACCTCCCTCCCTTCCTCTCTCCTTCCCTCTCTCCTTCCTTCCGTCTCTCTTTCTCTCCCTTCCTTCTCTCTCTCCCTCCCTTCTTCCTTCTTTTTTGTTCCTGACTTATACAAATGGGGAGTTAGACTGAATATCCTCTCATTAAAGGATCTGAGTCTGTACTTAAAAAAAAAAAGATCATGTTTTATTAGTGAGATATTATTTGGAAACCTAAAGAAATACGATATTTTCCAAGTAAGAGGGAAGAGATCCAGCTTTTTTCTGCTCCGGGAGCTCCAGGAGTTGAAGGCAAAATGATAAACATGTCAGAATGACTTCTTTATTTCTATTTATAATCTTTGCCATACAGCTCAGTGAATGGTGAGTTGCTTTTTCCAGCATAGAAACTTTCCTTGGCCGAGGAAAGGCAAGAATAAATACTTTTCCTGGGATGAGTCCATTACCGGTGCCCTCTTTCCAATGTTCCTCCAGACTGAAATTTATGCTTAAAAATCCAAGTAAGCTGAGAGAGACTGAGACTTTCTAAAGCAAACCCCTTTGCAGTGCTCTTTTGCAGTGAAAAGTTAGTGCTATTCTTTTTTAAAAAGGTGTGTACAATGTTTATGTGATAATTCTGAAGAATTATGTCTAATCAAGACAACAGGAGAGAGAAAATAAAAGAATCCTTCCATACCGTCCCATCACAGCATCCCTTAAACCCTAAATGCATCCCTTCTCTGTGTCACCACTCAACAGTGGTTGAGGAAAGCTGGGCTAGATACTGCTGACAGTTTTCTAGGGAGATCAAAGCTCTGGAATCAAGGCTGTGGGTCCTTAAGGGAGGTGGAAAGATTGTTTTTCTGGATATTTCCTGCAAGCCCTATCTCCTTCCTGCTCCCAGGCCCCCTGCAGGTGGATGTCTATGCCAACCAACAGTCTTATCACCTGTCTCCTTTTCACCTGGTTTCTGTTTCACCTGGGAAGTCCTTCCATGAACCTACAAATAAGCTATACTCCCATACTCCCAGGCCCAGGACAAGCTGCTTCTCCTCCTGGAAGCCTTCCCTGATCACTCCAGAACTCAGCATTTCCTTTTCTGAAATCCTTTAAGGCCTCCACTGAAACCAGTTCTTATGTTCCCCAACACTCTAATCTTATCTCATCAGATGGGTTTAAACTCTTCTCATGGTGGGGCTATGCCTCAGGACAGGGCACTGGGAGAGAAGACAGAGCTCAAATGGGGGTGGGAGGACATCGTGTCTTTTTATCTGCATAGTCCCAAGCCCAGCAATGGGCACAATCTAGGTGACCAATTAATACATACGACTAGAAACCTGCTTTACTCCAGAAAAGTAACTACACACAGAGTGGAAGAGATGGTTCTCTCTCTCCATGACTTCATCCCAGAGATATTATCTATATGCCTGAAGACAGTAGAGAGAAATCTATTATTATATTTTTGTGTTTGTAATATATTCTCTGCCTACTTCTAGAAAAGAATGCAGTTGGCTGACAGTAAAACGTTTATAATAAGGCTATTTATGCAGAAATAGAAATGCAAAGCCATGTTGAAGGAGGAAGAACTGAAATGACAACACGTTGGTTGATATAATTATTATGATTATATATAGCTTGGAACTGGGGGTGTGGAGAGCTATGGGGCAGGCTGCCCCGGAACCTGTAGTATCTATCATTTGAAGGAGAAGAGGGGAGAAATGGTTTAGATGATTGGATATTGCTTACAGGAGAAGAGGCTTTGTAAAAAATAATGTGTGAGTAGCAGCAGAGAGAATTATGGGACCACTGGGGTGGGGTGAGGATTCCGACGAATGCTGCAAAGATGATGGTGACCCTTAATTTAGGAGGTTGTGGTGGCAGATTGTGGCTTTATTCTAGGTGATTGTGTTTGGTGCTTCTGGGTCACTTTCCAGATATTTAATTTTTTGATGTAATCTATGACGTGCTTACATGCCCCACCTCTTGTGAAAATTATATGGTTACAGCATATAAATTTCCCTTTTTTTGGTGATAGATGGTTGGTTGGTATAAAAGATTTTAGTATTCCTTCATTATTTAACTCTCCGGGCATTAGTTTCTTCCTCTCTCCCTCCATCCCTCCTCCTTCCCTCCTTCTTCTCCTCCCTTCCCTTCTCCTTCCCTTCCCTTCCCTTCCTTTTCTTCTTTCCTCTTTCCTTCTTTCTTGGTCTCATTGTATTGCCCAGACTAGACTTAAACTCCTGACCTCAAGTTTCTCCCTCTCTCCCCCCCTTCCCTTCTTCCCTCTAACTGTGTTGACCAGGCTAGTATCAAACTTCTGGTCTCAAGCAATTCTCCTACCTCGGCCTCCCAAAATGCTGAGATTACAAGTGTGAGCCACATCTGGCTTGCTTTCATATTTATATATGAAATATATATAGTGTGGATAATAGTATTCTACCCATTTTACAAGGCTGTTGAGAGAGTCTGATGGAAAGACCAGTTGAAAATGTTTTTTAAAAGTCAGAGTAAGCAAAGCAATGCTGCAGGAACAAACATCCCCCAAATATCAGTAGCTTAATACCAAAAAAAAAAAAAAAAAAAAAAATTCTCACTCATGTTCATGGCCAACTTGGGTCATCAAGGAGATACTGCCCTTCATTGTTACTCAAGGCCTCACGCTGGGGGAAGCAAAGTGCTAGGGCACAGGAGGGGCACATGGTGGATCATACACTGACTTTAAGACCTCATATATGAGATATACATCACTTCTACTCACATATCATTGGCCAAAGCAAGTCACATGGCTGTGCCTAACTTCAAAGGGGGCGGGAGAAGTGCGACCTTACCAAGGGCCCAATGGAAGAGAGAATCAGAGTATCTGTGAACAGTTTTAATCTTGGCACAGTAAAGTGCGTAGGCTTGAAAGTACTTATTATTTCTCCAAAAATATGTGAGTGTTTCCACTCTTCAACCAGCTGTGTTTGCATCACAACGGAAGTCTAGAACTCGAAGCTGCGGGGATCATTTATCTGATGTCAGAGTATCTTGTCTATTTCAACAGGTCGACCCCATGATATAGTAGGGATCCAACTTGAAGCCAGTGTGCTACTTCCTAGCTACCGCAAAAAGAGAGAAACCTCGCTTCACAGCAACTCTCATCGACTGTTGGTGGCTTCTGGGAGACTCGTGTAAAAGATTGGGTCTGGGTTCATAGAGTTACGATTGATTAATAGTGTCTAGCATGGGAACAAGGAGTGGGGAATGGAAGCAGTTGCCAGGCTTTTGTTATCCTTGATCAACTGTATCCCTTAGAGGGCTTCACAGTAGCTAATGAAAGGATTACCAACAGCGACCAATCCTGGGGACCAACTTCCCAACACCTCTGCTCCCAGTGTGCATTCCAGAGCCAGCCCACAGCTTACAAAAGATCAGACAATGTCTACATTATCCCAGGTTCAACCCAGTCTGGGCATCATCACTCCTCTTTGGCGGTACCAGGTAACACATCTTTCTAGAGACCCTGAAAGAACGCCGTCTTCTGAGTTTCCACAGGCTAGCCAGAAAGGCTGTTAAACAACTCACCCAGCCAGTTCTTTCCAAAAATACCCACTCTTATTTTAAAAATGGAGGATTATATAATTCTTCAACTGGCCTCACCCATTTCCCTTTCTGCTTAGATGCCATGGCTGTCACCGTGCGGTTAGGATCTCAGGAAGCTCTGGAGAGGCGCAGGGTTTGAAATCTGCAGCCTCATGAGACAGGAAGTTGGTTCCACTCGTGCCAGGGTTGGTTCTGTCTAGAGGGATGGTCACTTTTAGGAATGGTTCCAGATGTCTTACTGGGTATGACTTGCTTTAATAGGAGGCCAGTGATGCTGTTAAGTTGCTTTTCATCTGGGATCTTTATCATACACACTAACGTCTTGGTCATGACAGGATATGACCTGGAGTGGGAACACTGGTACAACTCCTCAAATTTATATTCACCAAAGCCACTGACAGCATGCCCTGGACATTTCCTCTTTATTCTCTACAGCATTCATGAACAGAAGCTGGGGGCTTTAATTATTTAAAATGGTGGGCTAGATTGTTTTCAGCCTATTTGATCATAAGGGGGAAAAGAAGGGATTTTGTTTTGGAGGAAGGGGAAGAAAATGGAGGAACATGTATTGAGTGCTCACTGTGGGTTAAGTCTGCACCAGGGACTTCTTGTACATCATCTCACTGATCCTCATGAATATCCTCGAGTTATAGATTTTATAGATGGGGAAACTGAGCCTCAGTTAAATGGAATGACTTGGTGTCTTGGCCACATTAGAACAGAGTTAGGATTCAAAGGCAAGTTTGTTGGAACCCCCTGGGCTTCTGCAGATAGACTGAGAAAGGAATTAAAGACATCCCAAACTGCCCAGCATGATGAAAGGGGCAGAGGGAATTTCCATCTAGCCTTTCTATTGCCCGTTGTCAATCCTTCATTCTTGGTTGAGGTCACAGCTCCTGCTCTGAACCTTTCCAGAATTCTGTGAAACTGTGCAAAAACATCTCTCTCTCTCTCTTTCTCTCCCCCCCTCTTTCTTTTCCCTGATTGATTTTCCTCTATTTAAACTGGAATTCTCTGGGCTAGTGGTATTCCATGGTAGTGCCACTACCCAGACTGGTCAGAAGAAAGTGGGAAGCCTGTTCCTTATAAATGCCGTGAGTCACATGTCTTCCCAACTGCCAAAAATATTCAAACAGAGCCCAGTATTCCTTTGGCCTGCATAAATTTCCTAAGGACTGGCAGCACAGTGCACGCTTTATGTTCATGGGTTCTCATGCTTTCCTGGGGTCTTCTTATCTTAGGAATCTGGTATTTGATGGGTCAAGGTTTTCTCTTTGACTCATCCAACCTGAACCACAGTCAGAATCACCAGTTACAGAAAACGGTGGACCCTGACATAGGGCACAGATTCAGGAGGGCTGGCTTGGCCACTTCCTAGCTATGTGATCCTAAACAACTCTTTAAACTTTCTGAGCCTTGGTTTCCTCATCTGAAAAAATAGGGTAATGCTGTTGTTATGGGCAGGTTATAAAAGCTGATGGGTCTGGATTTCATTCCCAGAGATTCTAAGAACTAGGTAACTTTACTTAAGTCCTTCATCCTTTTCAAACCTCAACTTTCTCACCTATAGAAGGGAAATGACAACAATACTCCATTGGACGTCGTACACAGTCCATGAGTATAAACATGGGAACAGTGAGGACAATTTCTGGCATATAATAAATACTAAATAAATTTTGGTTATTGCTATTTTATCATTGTTACTATTATCTATTTTACAAGGTAGGCTGAGGATCGAATAAACTAAAAATGTGAAAGTGTCTGATAGGTTGTTTGGAACACAACAGATGCTTCAAAATGGTTACATCTGGACTTTATGATAAAGATATGGAAACTTCAAGAAGGCAGTTGTTGGAAAGGTCCTGTTCAAACGCCAGTCTCTGTGCTGGTTGCTCAGAATTTAAAGATGAACTTCACTCATCCCCAAGCCCCTCGGAGCACATAGTCTCACAGGGAAACGGGCACCAGCAGTTCAATGTGAGGATGGAGATGGTTCAAAGTAACCAGAGAGCACAGAGCTGGGAAGATCCTATTCTTTCTTGGCTTATTGTATTCAGAAACCTTAATTTCTGTTTTATTCCCAGTGGTTGCATGTATGAGTGCTGTCAATGACCAGAAAAATAAGCAGAGGTCAATTTATAAAGGGTCATGCTAAGAAGTTACGACCCATACACAGCCAAGTGCCATGCAAAGAGTTTAGGCAGGAGAAAAAGAGAGGGTATTCTAGAGAGATGGTTCTGGCAGCTACTTTGAAGAAGGAAGATAAGAGCAGGGAGACTAGCATGGAGGCTTTTGCCATCAAGCAGGTAAAAATAACACCAAAACAGGGGAATAGATTTGAGAGGTCTGTAAGAAGTGATTAGACAGGTTCATCCAAGAAGTCAGGTTGAAGGGCTCCCCTCAATCAGGGTATGAGAGTGGGGAGTGTGAGAGAGAAGGGATATGGTCTTTTAGGGAGGAGAGGAGCACTTATACACCCTTGGGTCATCTTCCTCCATGGAATTTCTTCTCATGGACTACTTAGATGTGCCCATGGGCCATGAAATAGGGACTGAGGACTGCCTCAAGGCACGACTCTGTGACAAATCCCTGAAAGAGATGCTCAGGGCATTCTCAGGTGGTCCTTTCCTCCTCCCCTTGAGATTAGAAAGGAATGCATGTCAGGAACTCTTGGAAACTCTTGAGACTTCTAGAGGCCGCCATGTCGGAAGGCTGCTGTGTGTCACTGGGCACCTGAATTGTAACCTAGCTGGTTCTTTTTCCTCCCGGTTGCTGCACCTCAGACTCTGGTCTAATGCTTGGATTGTTTCATCCTGGCATGGAGAATACAAGGGGGGGCCCCAAAAAATGGAATCTATTAATAAAAAATTGTGTATTTATTCTTACATGTTTCAACTTCAGTCACCTTCAAAGGGCTCTCCACTGGACGCAATGCACCTATTGAGATACTTTTTCCACTGCACAAAACAGTTTTTGAACTCATCAATTTTGATGCCTTGTAGTGCTTCTGCTGTTTTTGGTTTCATGTCTTCCAACTTTTCCATTTGAGAACGTTTTTCATCCAGGGAAACACAGAATAAAGTTGCTCGAATGAATACAGAGGGTGGGGCTTGGTGTTCATGCCGTTTTTGGTCCAAAACTGCTGAACACTCAGTGTGTTATGGGCAGGTGCGTTGTCATGGTGGAAGAACCAGTCACCTGTTTGCCACAACATGGAACGTTTCTTCTGCAAATTGTGACACAACCTTCGCAGAACATTCAGATAAAAACTGGTCGACCATTTGATCTGGAGGAACAAATTTCAAGTATACTGTAAGGGGCCTTTCCTCCAAAAGATAATTCAGTTTTTTGGGGGTCCCCTCTCTAAGTGGAGTGTGTGAATTTGTCCCAATCTTACCTGGGATCTGACCGTGTCTAAAGCCATTAGACATCCAATTAGCTTTGACAGGGTCTCCCAGTCAGGGCTGAAACCTTGATGTTCCTTGTACACTGCTTCCAGACTCCCAGGGGGTTCTCAACAAATGTGTTTCCCATGAGCCCCAGTGCTGAGCATGGAGCCTGGCTCCCCACAGGCTCCCAAAGCATGGCTGTTGGCTGAATGCAGGAGTGAGTCTCCCTGCTGCTTGCCCCTGGGGCCTTGCAGGAAGTGAGGGTGATTGATGTTTGTAATGACCTCACGGTGTTTTGACGGCCTTCTCCTGTGTGCAGCCACAACTCCGTCCCTTTTCCAAGCCAAACCCAGCCTGCGCCAGGCAACAGGTCTCTGAAATGGGGGCCAGGTTCCCCTCGGTGTGGGTTCCCTTGAAGCTCCCGTCGACTGATTCTTGTGTTCTGTTTTCACAAGCTCCAGTCCCTCTCGATTTTTCACAAGAAAGACAGAAGAGCCTGGAGCAGAAAGCTCTGATCTGTCATTAGCAGCATCAATGTCACTTTCAAACAGTTGCTTGCCTAGTGATAGGAGCATTATACCAGGGCTCAGTTTTTGTGGGACCAAGCACAGCTGCTTGACTAATGGGTTGGTTTTATTTCCTCCTCTTGTGTTGTTTGTGGCATCAAATGAGGATATTTCCACTTTGAGAGTGTCCCTCCCCCTGATGTGGTGCCATTTGGTTTATGTGCCTTGATTGACTTCCATCTGCTGCCACACAGGACATCTCACTCTTGAGCTTTTCAAACAGATGGTCAGGAACGAGAGCCAAGTTTGGGAAACAGTCAAACCAAGTGAGAACATGGGGCTGGGAGTCAGGGGGCCAGGATCCAGGCTTGGATGAGTTGCTGACGGGCTGTGTGGTCCTGAAAAGTTGCTTAACCTTTCTGGGCCTCAGCTATCTTGCACATTAAAACAATAACAAAAACAACCACAATCACAACCACCAACAAATCACCATCCTTTCTTACTGTAAGACCTGAATGGAAGAGAACAGGATTTTAGGATGGGGGTTGGGGAAAGGGTTTGTGGGAGTTTCCTGTTGAAGTAAGAGTATGCCTCTGTTTACTGTCCTGGGCAACCTCACTCGGCCTGTGTGGTTTTTACAGACATTTGCATGTGTTAATTCCCCTTGAGCTAAGTACAAGTCATTCCACGGATGGCAACCAGCTTCAGACACACTTGGACTCCCCAGAGGGTTGGCCAGGAGCAAAGTGTCTGCCTGTGTGAGGGCTTTGGAGATGATACCAGCAGTGAGGGGCACCTGGATGACTTGGGAAATAGGTGAGGACTGGGATCCTGCAGGCAACCAAGGGACCTTCTCCTGATGTGGCCCCTGCAGGGACATCTCAGGCCCAGGCCAACTTTCTGAGAGGCCTCCTCTCTCCCCCATGCCCTGGGACTCAGTCTCTTTCCTCTTCTAGAATCCTCAAACCACTCACGCCATCACTTGAGGGCTCCTATCCTAAGGAGGCCCCATCTTCCCATCTCAACCCTGATGATGGATTCCAGCCACGTCAGGAGTGGGCAAATGTTAACGGGTTTACTAATTTTATTTTCTTTTTGATTTTTGAGGCAGGATATCACTCTGTTGCCCAGGCTGGAGTGGAGTGACACAATCATGGCTCACCTCAACCTTGACGTCCTGGGCTCAGGTGATCTTTCCACCTTAGCTTCCAAAGTAGCTGAGCCTACAGACGTACGCCACCATGCCTGGCTAATTTTTTACTTTTTTGTTGAGGCAAGGTCTTGCTATGTTGCCCAGGCTGGTGTTGAACTCCTGGGCTCAAGCAATCTTCCTGTCTCAGCCTCTCAAAGTGCTGAGATTACAGGTGTGAGCCGCTACACTTTGCAGCTTTACTGATTTTTAAGATAAAGAGAGAGGTGTTCAGAATGTCCTGTGAGCTGTATATTTGGACTGAGGTCAAGATGAAGAAACCTCCAGAGGGTGAGATAATGAATACAAGAAAAAAGACAACTTGGACATTAATCACATTAGCACAAGGGAGGGATCTGTAGTCGCTGGCCACTGCCAGGGGAGAGAGTTAGGGAGACGGACACATAACAACACAAAGGGTACCTGGTCCTATACCAGGGAGAGTAGGGGCCAGTTGGAGGCCTAAACTTCACCTGCATGCAGTCTACTTGTGTGGTTAATCCTTACTTGTACACCCCATCTCTAGAATAAAATAAAATTTATATATATATAAAAAAGACAACAGACCCTTCTTGAACATCTACCATGTGCACACCCAGTAGGCCAGGTGTGGGAATTTTCTCATCCACCTATGAAGTATCTGCATCTCACAGATGGGAAACTGAGGCACGCCTGGTCAGTGGTGGAGCTGAGGTTTAACCTCCTATCTGCAGACTCCAAGATGCCAGCACAGCACAGCGTAAAATAGGAGCCTGGTCAATGTGCCAGTGGACTTGGTCTGTCTAAAGCACTGAGCCTGCCCGCCTGGAGGGGCTACAGATCTTACCTCCAGCCTGGGACAGTAATTCGGCTTTGTCTTGCTTATCAACTCAAGTGAGAAGGACCACGGAGGCACACTTGGAGTTCCTGCGGAAGGGTGTTGTGCTTGATTGGTAACATCTGCCAGGAGTTTCAGGAGGGGTACGGAGGGGCGTTTGGTTGACTTTGGCTGGCTCTGCACTAGGGTTCCGGGCAGACCTGTTCATGACTGTGGCCTCCCTCTCCCCCACCGCCCTCTCCTGCTGGTGCTCCCCCATCAGTGCCCATCCCCCTCCTCCCGGCTTCTGGAGGCTCACGATCTCTTCTTGTTTGGGCCTGAGATTGTCAGCCTTTGGGCTTCTGGGTGAAACTGACACCAGGGCAGTCCCCTCTGTCAGAGTCTCAAAGGCTGTTGTTTGCCCCCTGGGACTTCTGCTGCTCCTCTCTTCCCCTCCTAAGACTCCAGTGGGCAGTCTCCGCTCCAGACCAGCAGCCTCCTGCCCCATGGCACTTGCAGCTGTCTGCTATGATTCAGCACATCTGGAAATCTGGCCTTTTTGGAGGTCAGGGTGTCTGCACCCCATCCTGACATCATAGCCTCGCCCGGTTCTCTTCCACAGGGCAACAGGTCCTTTAATCATGTCTTGTCTCACTAATTGACATTGTATTAATAGTTTGGAAGATGGCTAACGAATAGAAAGGACTCAGTGTCTTTTTTTCTTTTTTTTGAGATAGGATCTTGCTACATTGCCCAGGCTGATCTTGAACTCCTGACCTCAAGTGATCCTCCTGCCTTAGCCTTTCAAAATGCTAGGATTACAGGCATGAACCACTGCGCCTGGCTATCCGTGACTTTTATCTTCAATTCTTCTGACCTCTTTGAGCTAGGTGGGGTGGGTACTTATGTGTCTGGTTCCCGTGTAGTAAGCAGAACAGTTGGGGCAAACTCAGTAGACCCACCTTTCTGTAGTTCAGAAAGTGACCTCCTTAGACCTGTGGAAGAAGCAGGTTGGTCCTATCTGTGAGCTCAGCTTTTATCAATTGGGGTTAGGACCTATGATATTCTGGAACATTCTCCAACTGGCTATTACCTGCAAGCCTGAATGAAGTGGATCCTTTGACATCCCTTTTGGTTTGCATGTATTCCCCGGCGGCCAATGAAGGAAGGAGGAGTAGTTACCACTCCTAAACTACTCACATGTCTTACTATACAGGCTGTCCAAACAAACCTGTGATGGAGGTTTGAGAAGTCTTGGTATCCTCATTTATAGATGGAGACAAGAACTGAGTGTTTACTATGTACCAGGTAGGCATTGTATCACTATGGGGTGGGTGCGTATATAGTGTAACCTCATTTTACAACTCTCACAACAAACGTATGGTGGCACTGCCTTTAATTTACAGATGAGAAAACTGAGACTCAGGGAGATTAGAGGATGTGTTACAGGACAAACACTGGGAAATACCTGAACCAGGATGAAAGTGGACATATTCCTCACTGCAAGGCCAAAGCCCTTTCCCCCACCCTTGGCGGGGCAGGCATTATTTTCTCCTCTTATTCTTGTAAATGTTAATAAGAGTTTCCAGGACAGGGCTGGGCTAGGAAGGCCTCTGTCTGACCTGCTATTTAAACCACTCCGAACACTGAGCGTCAGCCAAGCCACAGCATATGTGGCTGCGGTTCAAACAAGCAAGCGAGGCCATCGTGCCTTCTCATGAGCATCTGGGGGTTGGGGAACAAAAGCGAGAGAACCAGCCCCTCTGTCTGCCCTGCATCTGCTGTTTCACTCTGTAGCCAGGGCCCTGGCTTCACAACTGGCCACACCTCTCAGGTGTCATTCATGTCAGAGGAGGAGTGGCAGGACGCTGGGAGTTCCCCTCAGGCTTTAAGAATGCCCTTCTTTTCCCCAACTCAGGTCTGTAGATAGTTCTCCCATGAAGCCATGCTGCCACGCTCTCTGACCTGTACAGGCTGCCTGAGGGGACACTGGTGACTGCTACTGTCCAAGCAGCTGGAACATGAGATAAGGAAAAGACTGTGGCCATCTGGCCCTCCTCTCTGCTGGTATGACACCCATGCTCGCCTTGAGGATCTTTCCGCCTGCAGTCACACAAGCTGCGTGTCTTTCCTTCTTCTCAGCAACCCCTTCCAGCTGCTTCCCTTCATTCAGCCTTAGCCAAGCACCTTCTCTGTGCATCAGCTGCCTTATGCATGTCAGGGGGATTGAAAATATATGCGATCCTGCCTTCAAAGACCTTGTATTTTATATAATAATGCATTATCTCCAGATGCTACAAATATTGCATTATTTATAGTTTCATTTGCCTTCAAGGCCTAGTGGGGCATTTTTGTTGCCTCCTAGCGGCAGTGTCTGCGTGTAGCTTTGCTCCCATTTCCCCTGTAGCCTTTCTGGAGCACTGTAACTGTCAGTGGCCCTGGATTCTGTGGTGCTTCTCTGTCTCACCTTATCTTAGATAGCCTGGTGAGCAACTGTGACCGTTGCTTAGCACTTCATGTGCTGTCTTTTGTGGTGATAGGAAAAGTTCTTCTTGGTTATCAGTGCGCAAAGAGTTGCGGCTTCATGTAGCAACCTCATTACTTGTTCAGGGTGAGGCTGGCAGAGAACTAAGACTTGAACTTGAGCTGCAGTCTCTTGGCTTCTAAATTATGCAGACCTCAAATCACACAGCCACCACCTTTAGGCATAGTGTGGGCATAGTATGTGCCAGACTAGGGGCAGAGGTCACAGTCGTAGACAAAATTTGGCCCACAGCAGTCATGCATTCGACGTTTATGTGATGAATGTCTTTAAGCAAGGCACTCATTCTTCAGTGTGCTCCCCAGTTGGCCAACGTCCCTGCTGCTCCTTAATGTCTCTCATCCAGTCTCTCCCTTCATTTCTTACCTACCTGTTCCCTGGTAAGTTTGAGTTTTCACTTCCTGCTTAACATAGCATTCTCATCTAATCCTTTTAATAACTTAATGAAAACATTTCATAGATAAGGAAACAGAGGGAAACTTGTCCCAAGTCTCAGAGTGAAAAGCAGGACTCAGGATGGGCTTAGTTGTTCTAAGGTCATAGTCCTGCCCTTTCACTCCACCTGTCCCTTCATCCAGTAGACAAGCCTCTACCCTCCATTGCAGTGGGCCAGGTCTCACCGGGGGATAGAGGGATGGAAAGGTATGGCTCCAGTGATGATTTTGCTCCATCACCTGAAGCACATGATAAACTTGATTTTCTGTACCTGAGATGGGGACGGGGGGGGGACTTTGTCCCCAAGGAGTTCAACATGGGAGTAAAGAGTGGGAGAAGAGAAATTGACTTGTGAACAGATACTACAGTATAGCCTGATAGTTTTCAGTCCAAAGACAGTGATCTGAACAGAATGTTAAACCTCCCTTCAGGAAAATTCTATGGAAACAGCCACATAGATTATAATAGGAAACATACTATGTTACATCTGAGAATGAGGGAAGGATGCGTCTGCATATCTAGGTTGTAGAGAAATTTTGCTAAGGTATTATGGAGAGAAGACTAGAGTAAAAAGTCTAGTCAAAACTGCTAAGCCTCTAAGCCAGCAAAATCAGTTTACCAGTTAGGTATTTCTATAATAAATCTCAATTGACCCTGTCTTCCTTTCCCTGTTTCTGAAAGATTTGAACAAAATCTCACACCACCTATGTCAAAATTGCAAATGGATACATTCAGTTGAAATGTTTGAATGTGAGGCATGAAGGAAAAAAGTAATTATCAAAGGGTTAAAATAAAAGGGTTTATTACAAAGAAGAAAGTGCTTTGGTTTGCCTTAAGACATCTTAAGAACACCGAGTACAAGGACAGCAGTTTCAGAATCTGGAGGTGAAAATTCTGGTCCAAATATCACATTGTTCAAAATGATAAGACTATAAACAATTTGAATTATTTGATCATCAAACTTAATTTGAAAGACATATTTTGAACACTGGCCCTCACTCTTTGGGTGAACCCTATGGCTAATCATTTGTAAAGTGTAAACTCTTCTTGTAGTGAATATTCTTCTGGTGATGTAAATATATACTCCTTAGTTTATTTATAGAATTCACACATAGGATTTTCTAAAAGCAGGGCACAAGGGAATGGAATCTTCTAAGAAAAATGACAGTAACTTTGAGACTATGAGGATCAATCTGTGTTGCAAGTTCCATAATGAAAAAAAATCAGCCTTTTAGTAGCAGGATACTCGGGGGGGGGGGCGGGACACAAACATCAAAAAGAGTACCTGATCTCAAACCAGGCCAAGTGGGGACCAAAGAAAGGGAGGTCCAAACTTTACCTGTACAATGTCCACTTTCATACCTAATCCTGAATTGTACCCTATATCTTTAAAATAAAATATACACAAAAAAGAAAAATCAGCCTTTGGAATAGGTCAGATGAGCAGTTCTCCACTGGAGTGGTCTTCAGTAACCGTAAAAATGGCCACCTTGCTTCTGTGGCTGTTGGATCTTTGTGAGCAGGAATCGTGTGGAAATCTGGAGACGGGAATTTCAGTCTGGGTTCCGGATTGCTCGTCTGGAACCAGGAACAGCGGCCCCTTTCTCTTTCTCCTCCACAGAAAGTGGCTTATGGAATTAAAGCAGAGAACAGCTGCTAGGAATCCGTGCAGGGGACTACAGTGGAGGCCACATTTTGTGGTCCCACGGGGTTCTCAGGCACATCCCACAGCTGCTCCAGGCCTTCTCTGTCCTCTCACACTCTGCCCAATGGAGGCCTGAGCCATCTGGCTGGAGAGCCTTCAACTCCTACCTGGAAATACCTGCCATTGCCCATACCATTGGCCTTCCTCGAGTCTCAGAAGTCGGAGGGTTTGTCCTTCCTGCTCGGGCTCTTCCCTCCCCCTGGGGTCCTGATATCTGAGCACTGTTGTGCGATTCCTGATCCTCGCCCAGCTGCTGTTGCTGCTCAGCTGATGCCTTTGGGAATGAGAGGCCTGTATCTGACACCCTCAGTGCCCCTTTCCCCAGGTCCTCGGAGCTCCTCCTGTTTCACTTCTATCTTCACTGTGCCACTGAGAATCTTTGGTGTTCGTCCTCTGGGCCACCCTGACACGCTTGACACGCTTTAGATCAGCTCTCAAAATGTGCTCCATGGAACCCCAGGAATGCCATGGAGGTTTCTCTGGTGTTTTGAGGAGAGGAGGCAGCAAGCTGGCCGCCACCCCCACTTCAACCAGCACAACTGCTCTTACTGTTGTGAAGAGTTTATTAGAGCAGGGGTTTGCTGCTCATGCTCTGGGCCCCAGGGAGATGCACCTGAAAGGCCTGTTCTGGAGTAGCACAAAGCAGAGGTTGACCAAACACCTGCAAGGAGTATTGAGTTTTTGTGGGGAGTGTGGGAAGCTGGTGAACCAGTACTTCCTTTATGTAATTTCCCCCAATCCTATTGTGCATGCAGTCTCTTCTCACAAATCTCCAGATTGGTACCTTCTATGAAGAGCATCTTGCCTCTTGGAAATGGATGTATCTTGACCCAGCACCGCAGGACAGGTGTGTGTGTGTGTGTGTGTGTGTGTGTGTGTGTGTGTGTGTGCCCTTCCAATAAACAACTAGGCCACTGCTCCAGGGCTTCTGGCCACTTCTAACCTTGTTTTCATGTTCTTTTTAAAATTATTATTTTTACTATTGTTGTTGAGTTGCCCAGGCTGGAGTGCAGTGGCATGCTCATGGTTACCACAGTTTTAACCTGCTGGGCTCAGGTGATTCTTCTGCCTCAGCCTTCCAAGTAGCTGGAACTGCAGGCATGTGCCATCACACCCAGCTGATTTTTTTTTTTTTTTTTTTTGTGGAGACGAGGTCTTGCCCTGTTGCCTAGGCTGGCCTTGAACTAATGGGCTCAGGAAATCCTCTCGCTTCCACCTCCCAAAGTGCTGGGATTGCAGGTGTGAGCCACCGCACCAGCTTGTTTTCATGTTCTAAGGGAATCTGGGGCCGCTCTGACAAAAGATTCCTTGTCTCCCTAGTCTTCACGAGCCAGGTTTCCTGGTTTGAGCCGAAGGCCTGTCACTCTTACATCCGCCCATAAACTTCCTTTGTTCAACCCTCTTATTAGTCATTGACTCAGCATTTGGTAATTTCGTTTTTCTCATATTTATCAGTGAGCAACAAAACCCAGTTCAGCTTTTGGCAGTAATGGCTGTAATCAGCATAAAGTGCCAACCCAGAGCCGCGAGCGTGATGCCTGTAGTAGCCTGTACTCACAGTCCTCTGTCTCTTGCAGAATCAGATGGAGCCCAGGAGGGAGTCAGAACCAGGTCTGGCACACCCGGAAGATGTCCCTTTGGTTCTGATTTCTCTAAGTTGTCTCTCTGCCCTTGCCTAAGGCCAGCCCTGGGAACCTGGAGTCTAATGAGATGAACCTTCCTGTCCACCCCCTCTTTCCTCTAGGGCAGTGTGGGCAGGAAAGGGGTCTTGTGGAGTTGCCTTAGGGATGAATGTCTTTAGTTAGTTTTTTTTTTTCTGGAGATCCCCTCATTTTATTTCTTCCATCTTGTGAGCTCTTTGGACGTCTTCGTGTTCACTGGAAACACAATCATCTTTATTTTTAAGCTACTTTTTTTTAGTTTGTCCAATTAGGATCCTAAGGGCTGAGTGGATATCAAGGTGTGGAAGATGCAGCTGACTTGGTTCAATCTATGGTTCTGTTACCTACTGGTTGTATGACAAGCCACGTTAGTTAGCTTCTCTGAGGCCCAGTTTCCTCATGTGTAAAATGGGGCAACAATATCTGTCTTGTATTCATTAAGTCAGTCAACAGTCGTTGAATGTTGTATGGTATGTTGTGTATACCAGCCATGTGTTGGGCTCAGCACCGACCCCTCTTGGAGTTCATGTGCAGGGGGAAGTAAATCAAGAGGCAGCTACAGTGTAGGGAGATTATGTACTGTTAGGGCTGAGAACTCTTGGTCTAGGCTTCTAGTCCACCTTCCAACCCAGAGATCTGGGAGGTGGGGGCAACAGGTGGCCTCAGGAGGCTGATGGAACTCCATGTGCTTGGGAAAGACCTGGGTTTGGGTCTAGGTGGGTGATAGAGGACACTTGCTATGACGGTGTTGAGATTTAGACAAGGTTGCGAATTATAGAACAAGGAACTCTAGAAGGTTCCGTGGGAGAGGCTCAGAAAATGCATGGGCAGCTGGGGTTGGGGAGGACAGACGGAGTCTTTCTGTCAGTTGAGTGAAGCACAATGGGCTTGACAGGTCACAGCAGTCCCCAAACCACCAATTCCAGATTTCCGGTGGGCACAGGAGTACAGGTTAGGGCTAAGGTGGGGAGCAGGGCCTCTGGGAGGAGGCAGCTATGGCCTGTGCTACTTATGGTTACTTCTAGAATCAAGCAGCAGCCAGCAGGTAGGGAAAGACCAGCCTCTCTGAGTTGGAGTTCCATGAGGAGATGAGGAACACGGGGTACCTAGGAGCACTCCAGACGGTTCCAAAACCCAGGCTGGAGTGTTGGGTTCCTGCTCTGTCTCCTCACAGAGACCTGCAGTTCTGGGTTTCTGGTTTCACGTTGGGCAAAAGAGTGGCAGTGAAGGTCAGGTATCCTCAAGCAACCACAGGTCACAGCTCACTGTCCCTCCTCTTGGAGGGCCTCCGAGTGCAGCTGCTAGCTACGGAGCTCATTCAAGGATGTCCGTGCCAAATTCCTTCTCCCGGCTGGCCTTCCTCTCACTGGTCTGTGCACACATGGAGCCCCTCCAGGGGAAAGGTGGATTTGGAAGAGGAGCCACAGGGAGGGAGAGACAGAGATAGAAAGAACCTGTCGCAGACATTTCCCATCTATTGTCATTCAAATGAATCCTGTTTTAAGTGTCACCTGTTCTGGCCATAAAAGCCAAGAATGCATTTGCAGAAGCTTCTAGGATGCCTGGCAAATGGGTGCAGGAAGCACCCTTCCAAGACGACTGGCTTTTGTTTTGCAAAATCTGGTGAGAAAATTTTGCACTTTCCACATGTAGCAACATTTCAGTGGGTATGAACTTACATTGTTACTGTCACCGCCACAAGTAATTCAGTCTTTGATCTATGTCGCCTATAAGTTTCTATGTCAGACACAACTTCAGGTCTCTGAAGCTTTGGTTTAAAATAAACTCTGTGTGTGTGTGTGTGTGTGTGTGTGTGTGTGTGTGTGTGTGTGTGTGTACAGAAACAGATAGACAGACACCAGGGCATTGCTGGTTCCAGTTGCTGGAATTTGCTTGTGATGTGTTTGGTCCAAAAGTTGGTCAAAACTGTAGATTTCCAGTCAGCAGGGTTCAGTCACTGCTGTCACATTGATGTTTCAAAGGACCGCGTGATCAGCATTTGAGTTGGATCGAAATGAGTTTTGGGGGGTTTAGGTGAAGCACTCACAGATGCCAAGACTTGGCACTTGTAAAGCTGGAGGGAGTTGCTTGCTGTGTCCCTTGATCCAGGGTCTCAAAGTGGCAGCCCATGCACGAGGTCCAGCCTGCAGTTGTTTTTCTAGTCCATGCAAAAACCTGGAAAATTCACATTAAAATCCAGATATTGTGAGTATCTCTTACTGCTTAACTAACTCTCCTGAAACTCAGTGATTTGAAAGAATGGCAATATTTATTTATTTATTCACAAATCTGCAATGTGGGCAGAGTCAGGAGGGGCCGGCTTGTCTATATTTTGCATCAGCTGAGAAGCTGAGGCTGGATGTGTCTGGGGCTCATTCACTCACATGTCTGGCAGCTGATGCAGACTCCCTAGGGACCCTCCCCTGAAGCTACAGTGGCCTTTCCATGTGGCTGCCTGGCTTCCTTGAAGCATGGTGGCTGCATTCCAAGGGTGAGAATCCTGAGAGAGACACCGCCCTCTGCTGCCTGCTGATCTGGAAATCTACAGTTTTGACCAACTTCTGCTTCATTCTGGTCATTAGAAGTCGGTCACTAAAGCTGGTCTATAAGTACAGAGAGGGGGATTTGACGTCACTTTTTTTTTTTTTGAGTTGGAGTGCAGACTGGAGTGCAGTGGTTGCTCCCAGCCACCACGGCCTCGACCTGCCGGGCTCTGGTGATCCTTCCGCCTCAGCCTTCCAAGTAGCCGGAATTACAGGTGCGCGCTACCACGCCTGGCTGATTTTTGATTTATTGTAGAGATGAGGTCTCGCCAAGTTGCCCAGGCGGGTCTCGAACCTGAGGGGTCAGGCAATCCACTCACCTCAGCCTTCCAAGGCGCGAGATTACAGGCTGAGCTGCTGAGCCGACGACACCACCTTTTTGATGGGAGAACCATCAAAGAATGCAGACATGCTTTAAAAGCAACACAGCAACTTCTCACTTAGAAGTTAGATGACCTGGCAAGGCTGGGCCTGAGCAGTGGCTCCCTGTGTAGACAGGGCATGGCCCTCCAGTTTGCTGGGTCCCCACCACCCCCTGAGATATTGTACCCAGCCCCTGAGGGCATTTGAGCTTGAGTCTTCCCTTCTAGGCTTTTGATGCTGAGAGTTTCAGGCTCACCTCTCAGCTCCTTCAATTTACAAAGACTTCTCATTTTGAAAAGTTAGAACAGGTCTAAGAATGTAGTAATTTTTTTTTCCCCTCCAAAGGAATCAGATTATATCCAAACAGGCAATTTTTCTAAGAACTGAGCTACTCATTACCCATCCTTCCCCTGGGTACCCGAGATGCCATTTGGAGGACTGTCGGGGGTGGGATGTGGCCTGTGGGCAGAGGCAGCCGAGATGAATCCCTCGGTGAGTGGTACATGCCAATTACTTTCTGGCATAGAAGGAATGGCTAAATCCACAGAGTATATGTGCTCAACGAGAAAAAAAATTACATTTATGGAATGGTTTGCGTTCGATAATTGAGATCACTGGGAAATTGGCATTTTTGAATTCTATTTTGAAAATCATGCTAGACACACAAAACATACATTCACAAGTAATAAATGTACAGTTAAAAAAACTGTCTTCAAATGAACATTGCCTGCTTCCCAGAACCCTCTTGTGGCCCCTTCCAATTATGATCCCCTTTTGCTCCTCAAGGGTCAATATCATCCTGATCTCTAATACCATACTTGAGTTTTGCCTGTTTCTCAAAAAATACTGTGTGTTAGTGTAATACTATAGTATGACTCTTTTGTGTCTGACTTCTTTTGCTCATTCAATCACATGCTTGTAGGAGTCTGTCATGTTGCTCATGGCTGTAGTTTGCTGATAGTCATTGCTCTATAGTATTTCCTTGTAAGGATGCATCACCATTTATTTATATAGCCCTCTTAATGGGCATTTAGGTTGTCTCCACTTTTTGGCTATCATGAATAATATTGCCAAAGTGTTTATGCTGGTTTGTATTCCTGCAAGCAGTATATGAAAATTTGAGTAGTTCTGCTTCTTTGCCAACACTTGGTATTGTTAGTCTTTTGAGTGTTTAGTCATTCAGGGTGCGTAGTAGTAGCTTGTTATGGTTTTAATTTGTATTTTCCTGTTAATTAATGACTCGTTACAGGCCATTTGGATTTCCTCTTCTGTGAAGTTTCTATTTTGCCCATTTTTATATCAGATTGTCCTTTTTTCTGATTAATTTACAACAGGGTTTCTCAGTTCAGTGCTATTGATATTTGGGTCACATAAATTTTTGTTGTTGGGGGGCTGTTCTGTGCATTGGAGGGTGTTTAGCAACATCTAGGGCTTTAAGCCACTAGATGTCAATATCACTTCCAACAGTTATTTCCAAAAATGTCCCCAGACCTGGCCAAATATCCCCAGGGAGAAAGGGGAGAGGAACATTCACCCCCAGTTAAGAACCACTGATTTTTGTTTGTTTGTTTGTTGTTTGTTTTTTTTATTTTTTTTTATTTTTTTTATTTTTATTTTTATTTTTTTGAGTTGGAGTCTCACTCTGTCGCCCAGACTGGAGTGCCGTGGCCGCTCCCGGCCACCGCAACCTCGACCTGCTGGGCTCTGGCAATCCTTCCGCCTCAGCCTTCCAAGTAGCCGGAATTACAGGCGCGTGCTACCACGCCCAGCTAATTTTTTTTTTTATTTATTGTAGAGATGAGGTCTCGCTGCCCAGGCGGGTCTCGAACCCGCGGGCTCAGGCAATCCACTCACCTCAGCCTCCCAAAGGCATGGGATTACAGGCTGAGCCACCGAGCCCGGCTTTGTTTTTTGTTTTTTGGTGGGTTTTTTTTTGGTTTTTTTTTTTTTGGGTTGGAGTCTCACTCTGTCACCCAGACTGGAGTGCAGTGGCCGCTCCCGGCCACCGCAGCCTCGACCTGCTGGGCTCCGGCGATCCTTCTGCCTCAGCCTTCCAAGTAGCTGGAATTACAGGCATGCGCCACTAATTTAAAGAGTTCTTTATGTATTCTGAGTGGGAGCCCTTTGTCAGTTACATATTTTGCAAATATGTTCTCCCATTCTGTGGCATGCCTTTTCAGGCTCGTATAAATGTTTTTGATGAAGAGAAGTGTCTAACGTAATCCAGTTGCCAATCTTTGCCTTCATAGTTAGACCCTTTTAATTTCTGTTTCAGACATTTTTGCCTATCATGTGTTTTCTTCTGAAACCTTTATCATTTTGTCTTTCACATTTAGATGTACCAACTACCTTGCGATTGGCTTTTGGCATGGTCAAAAGTAGAGTAAATCTTCATTAAAAAAAAAAAAAGCGACTCCATTGACTTAGCAACTTTTATTACAAATACCATTCTCTTCTTGTTGCCCTATGATGTCACTGTTGTCATAAATCAAGTGTCTATAATGCATGGGCTGTTTTCTGTTCTGCTCTAGTCAACCATTTATCTGTCCTTGCAACAATCTTACACTGTCGTAATGACTTTGCTTTGTAATATGTCTTGATATCCAGGAGATTAAGGCCTCCCACGTTGTTCTTCAAGATTATTTTTACTGTTCTTGGCCCTTAGCATTTTCATACATCTTCTAGAATTACCTTGTCAGTTTCCATTAAGAAAAATGTAGGCCAGGCACTGTGGCTCACACCTGTAATGCCAGCACTTTGGGAGGCGGAGGTGAAAGGAGTGTCTGAGTTCAGGGGTTTGAGACCAGCCTGGGCAACTTGGCGAGACCTCATCTCTACAATAAATCAAAAAAATTAGCCGAGCATGGCATAATTACAGGTGCGTGCCTGTTTGAGCTACTTGGAAGACTGAGGTGGAAGGATCGCCTGAGCCCATCAGGTCCAGGCTGTGGTAGCCATGAGTGTGCCGCTGCACTCTAGCTTGGGCAACAGAGTGAAACTCCAACTCACAAAGAAGAAAGAAAGAAAAAGAAAAGGTAAAACATAGAGAGGTTTTGATTGGGATTCTCCCTATCAGTTTGGAAAAAACAAATCTTTATAATATTGAGACTTTTAATTCATGAAGATAGCATATCTCTAAATTATTTAGGTCTTTTAAAAATTTCTCTTTCTTTAAAAAAAGTTTGCTTTTTTTAAGTGCATGTGGTAGCGTCTTATACTACTCAAGTGTTGTTATTTTTTTTCAAAATAGGCATTTTTAGAAGATTATGTTTCTTGGACTAAAAATTATTCTAAATCCTCATTGCAGAGAGAGAGAGAGAGAGAGTCCAGCCACATTCCTTAGCCTGGCTTTCAGAGGGTTGAGCAAGGGAGCTCCACCCGGCCTCCTGCCCTCCTCCTCCCCATCCCATAATCCTTTCTCCTGGCACTGTGAAGCTACTCTGAGTTCCCCCAGTTCAACATGCCTTTGCTCCTACTGTTCCCTCTGTCCAGAATATCCTTTGCCCCCAGGTGAATCGCTGGTAAAATTCTCCTGTATTTTAAGACCTGATCAACATGTCTTGAGTACCTCCATTCCCAAGCTGAATGAATTCCTTCGTCCTCTGTGTCCCCTGATATTCTTGTCACATCATCCATCCTTGTATTTATCACTTTTTATAGGGGTCAGTTATGTTCTGGTCTGCCTCTTGCAGTAGAGTGTGTGATGGGACCATGTTGATAAACGTTTATTCATTTATCAATTCTGTCCTGAGTTCTTACTAGATGCCAATCTCTGTGCAGGGCTCCTGGGTTACAGGGAAGACTAAATTATGCACTTTGCCCTTAAAAGGCTTAAATGTTGGACACAGAGTTAGGGGCTAAGGTAGGAGATGTCAGGGAAGGCTTCATGGAGAATTTGGTACCAGCACTGAGTTTTGAAGTAGGAAGAGAAGGGGAATACCCCCTCCCACCAATGCCTAACCCAGGCACAAGATAGTGTAGGAGATCAATCAGCATTTTCTCATCTGTAACATGTGTGATATCCCAGGTCTTGGGTATAGGCTGGGGCACCACATGGCCACCCTTCACCCTCCAGGGGCAACCCATCTGTGCTTTTTGGCCCGTAGAAGGGACAGTCTGGCTCAAACATGTGGACTCTGTCAGCCTGTCTTTTGGTGGTCTGAATCTACATGGTATCCATAAAGTCTGGAAATAGCATTTTAGTCTTTACAGTTTGGAGATGTCCTTGAAAACACTGTGTATGTTCACCCATGTTTCCATGATTTGTGGACACCTGTGTTTGTTTGTTTGTTTGTTTGTTTTTTTGATCCAGAGTCTCACTCTGTTGCACAGACTGGAGTGCAGTGGTATGCTCTACAGCCACCGTAACCTCAACCTGCTGGGCTCAGGCGATCCTTC
Source organism: Carlito syrichta (assembly GCF_000164805.1). Taxonomy (NCBI): domain Eukaryota; kingdom Metazoa; phylum Chordata; class Mammalia; order Primates; family Tarsiidae; genus Carlito; species Carlito syrichta. The sequence continues at coordinate 166,412 of NW_007233268.1, read as the reverse complement.
TGCCTCAGCCTTCCAAGTAGCTAGAACTATAGGTGCACGCCACTACACCTGGCTAATTTTTTGATTTCTTGTAGAGACGAGGTCTTGCCATATTGCTCAGGCTGGTCTTGAACTCCTGAGCTCAGACAATCCTCTTGCCTCGGCCTCCAAAGTGCTGAGATTACAGACGTGAACTACCGTGCCTGTCTGGCCCCTGGGATTTCTTAACGGTTTCCCCTTCCTTAGGAACCTTGCTGTGACTGTTCACGGTCTCCCTTCTCCACAGTCTGTTCCCTCTCTGTCTTATTGTTGCCACAGATACGCTAGATAGATCATAGCTTTGCCCCAACTTGAACCATGGACTTAAAAAAAATAGTAATAATAAAATTTGGGTGAAAATATCTACATGTTTAGTTTTAAGTGTTCTTTTAAAATGCTAAGTTCTTTTGTCGGTTGGGAAACATCAAAATAGGTCATGTGTAACTTGGTTCGCTCATAAAAAGTGTCTCATATTTGGTATATTTAGAGAGGAGACGGAAGTGATTTTTTTTTGTGTGTGTGTTCAGTTTTTCTCTACTTTTCTTTTAAACCAAAAAGTGCTTGGAAAATGTCTCCACCCTTTCCACTGCTGGTGGATTTTCCTGGCCTCACAATTCTGGTACAGGCTTCTATTGCCCAAACTGAAGAGTTAAGTATGCTGAGCTTTGCTTGACCTTGAGTTCTGCTTCTCTCTTTAAGAGAGAAAAGGCATCGTTTTTAGGACTAGTGTGATTAACGGGTCAGAGAGGACAGTGTTCTGAAGGGTGGAAAGCTGCCTTCCTGGGTGGGAAGTTAAGGCAGTGATTTAAAACAAATTGCTTTTACCATATCTGGCTGTCCTGTGGGTTGTCTCTGCTTTTTGTCCACTTGCACCAAATGCATTCATGAGCATGGCAGAAATTTTACTGAAGGTTTCATGGGTGAAGAGGGTTTGATGACACACTCCATAAAAAAAAAAAGCTTGAAATCCTTCCTCATACATGTATGTTTTCTATGGTTCCTTCTTCCATAGTATCCAACTCTATCAGGTCCTTTGTTTTTTCTTTTCCTTCCTGAATTTTCTGCCAGCTTTACTCTCTACTCCCATCAAATCCAAGGTCTTCCTACTATATTATGTGGAGAAGTTTGACCTAGTGTCACTTCTGTAACCAGATTTCCATTGTTTAACCAATAGGGTGTTGAGCAAATAAAGACCCTGTAGTTACCAGGACCACGGAAGGGAGTTATAGTTGATATTTTATAACAAGCCAGAATAATATGATAGTATTGAAGTCCTAGAAGCATTTCAGAACCCCCTGCTGCACTGAGATCTGTTCTAGAAAGATTATTTCCAATCTCTCTCCACCCCCCAGCTCCAACAGCAGAGCTGGCTCAGAATTCACTCTCCTTTTCACTGGGGACAGAGCCAGACCCATCAGTCCCATTCTATCTGCAGTCATCAGCTGAATGTGGTCTAAGGGATGTGTCTGGCCCCAGCAGAATCTTCCAGGCTGAGGAAGAGGTTGCTAAAACCCCAGAGCAGGCTGGGGCTCTCCTCATGAATCTGGCTGCCCGGAAGGATTTGCTTTATAGAAACAACAGAAATTTCATCAGACACTCCGAGATGCACATACTGGAGAGAGTGTTGTCATACTAGATTCCATGCTTGACAGACAGACAGATGAGTGTGCAAATGGAATGGACTTAGAGGGATGGGAGGGCTGTAAATGAAGGATGGTAGTATCTAGAATCATCTAAACAGAGGGTTTCCTGGCTCCTCTGGAAGAGGTGTTCAAAGAGGTGTTCATAAAAGAACAACAGCCTTTCTCTATGCCAGCTTGGCACAGAACACTTCACCAGTACCAGCTCATATCTGTCCTCACATCTGACACCCCCAAGACATCACTGGTCTTGAGGAAACAAAGGGTGTTCCAGGATAGTACAGCCAAAATGCAGGTTGAATGCCAGAGTTCTAGCCACTACGCCATATTGCCTTCAAGCAGTTGCTGCTCGTTGGCTGGAACTCTTGTGCCATCTGATACTATTAGATGTTTTCCTTCTTCCTCATCTGTCTTCTATCAAGAGGACGTGCTCAGATATTCCAGAACATCTGACCTAAGCATCCTTGCATTTATTTTAGAACACTATTAGCACTCATTTCATTTGTGTTTTTTTTGAGTTGGAATTTCACTCTTTCCCAGGCTTGAGTTCAAGTGGGACACTTACAACTACTGACCTGCTGATCTCAGTTGATCCTTCTGCCTCAGTCTTCCAAGTAGCTGGAACCACCGGTGCATGCCACCACACCCAGCTAATTTTTAAATTTATTGTAGAGATGAGGTCTTGCTAAGTTGCCCAGGCTGATCTCAAACCCCTGGGTTCAGGCAATTCTCTCGCCTCTGCCTCCTAAAGTGCTGGGATTATAGGCATGAGCCACCACACCTGGCATCATTTCATTTCATTCAAGATGCCAGCTGTTGGGGCCAAAGTTGCCCCAGCTGAGCTCATGGTATAGATGTAGTGAGTAGTTAATATAATCCCACCCCACCCAGAGGTTTCACCTTGTACCCGGAACACCTCCCCTGCATAGACTGTGGTCTCCCTTGCCCTTCTCTGTGCTCTCCACCTGGGCACACCCATGTCCCTGTTCACCTGTCTTAAGTGAGAACACTCTGTCTTACCTGGGCAAATGCATTTTCCACTCTGCCCTCTCTAGCTATCCCAGGTGTGCTCTATGCTTGTGGCACCCCCAGGTCTCTATGCTGCTGTTCCCTGCCCTCGACTTTCTCCTTGTCCAAACCCTGACCTTGATTCCAGGCCAGGTTCAATGCCACCTCTGCTCACTGCCAGATGTGCTCGGATGGATTGACATTCCTGGGCACATCACCTGGACCCTCTTGGTCCTCTTCCGTCTGTGTTTTTCTATGATGCTCATCCACCTCACTAGTCAAGAAGCCCTTGAGGGCAGAATCCCTGTGGAGTTTATTTTCATATTCCCACAACCTACTCCAGTGCCCTATATTCAGTGACAACCAGTATTCATACAACATTTCAAAATTCATTGAGTACTTCCAGTTATCTCTGATGTATAGGGAAGACATTCCCATATTACAGAGGAGCACAATGAGCTTCAAATTTGCGTTCAATGCCTCCACTAGGAAGGGGCAGACTGAGTATTAGACCCTGGGCCTCCTGGTTCTAAAATGTGTGCTCCTGCCTCCTGTTCTGCTGGTGCCCTGTGCATGTTTGGTGCCGAGATACTGGTGGGGGAGGTGTCACAGGGTGCCCAGTGCTTGGGAGCTGAGCCACCCTTGGCCATCTTGGTTTGTGACTGAACCCTCTGAGGGGGCGGGAAATGGAGGCAGTGGGACTCCGGCTGGGGTTGAGGTGTACCGGGCAGTAGGACCGGAAGAAAAGCCACTATGGGGTGGCAGCCACACTCCGTGAGGTAAGAGACGCCCCTGCCCAGAGGCACGGAGGCCATTTCTCCTCAGCCAGCGGGAACCACATTCCACAGCACAGGAACCCTCTGTTCAGAGGAGGCTCAGCCAAGAGCTAAGGTTGTGGAGTCAAGGCCATGTGTGAGAGTGTGTGCGCGCATGTGTTTGATTTGTGACTTCAACGGAGGCCAGACTTAAGAATGAATGAAGGAGACAAACAAGGGCAACTTGTCCCAAGTGAGGGAGGGTGGGGGCGGAGCCAGAGGATGCCTCTGAGGAAGTGAGGTCCAAAGCCATGAGCTCGCTGTGCCTCTTTGCATCCCTGCCCCGAATGAGCCCCACAGGAGGGACAGCACCTTCCACTGCCATAGCACCAGTCAGACCTCCTGGCCTCCGTTGCCGATAGAAGGGTGGGCATTCAGCAGTGGGTCACCAGCTGCTGTGCCCTGTGTGGTAGGGGAAGCAGACACTGTGCTTGCTTCCATGGCTAGCTGTGGTAGGGGAAGCAGACACTGTGCTTGCTTCCATGGCTAGCCCGGGGCTGGATTGGAAACTCTTCTAGAGGGTCTCCTGCTGACGGGGAGGGTGTACTAGAAAGTTCCATTCCTTCCCTGTGGCACAGGGCTGGATGTATGGGCTGACTCACCCACTCAGGTGAGGCGGTTGTTTCTTCTGGCTTTTTATTTGTCCAATATTCCTGCAGCCCCCATCATGTCACAGGCACAGTGCTTGACATGCCACATTTTCTTCTTTTACCTTCACAGCAACTTTGCCAGCTAGGCACAACTCACCCCGTTTTATAGCTGAGGACACAGAACCGTAAAAATTGGGGAAGTGAGGGGTCCAACGCCACTCAGCTTGGAAAGGTGGGGTAGGACTCGAGGTTGGGTCTTTTTGAATCCCCTCCTCAAAAGAGCCCCCCAGGCCAGCAGGGAAGAGAAAATCCTAAGCATCCAATTTTGGTGGAACGTGAAAAATGGAAAAGAGGTTCCAAGTCCAGAGGGGCTTCTGAGGAACCTCAGAGGACCAGCATTCCCAAGGGGCCTTGAAGGTTGAGTGCAACTTGGAGACATGATGGAGGAGAGGGAATTTCAAGCAGAGTAGGATTAGAAATGACCCAGCTACTTGCATTCCACTGGGTGAGCAGAGGGTGGGGAGGAACCAAGTCTTGTCCGACCTGTCAGGAGACTCCTTCCTGGCAGGGACCCTGTGGTCCTATTGGATATGCCCTTCTCCTTGGCGCTGCCTCTAGAACTGTGGCAAGGCAGCCGTTTTCAAATGTTTATTTGGGTTTTCTGGAAGCTCCTTGAAGTTGGAATGAAAAATCTGCCTGGTTGTTCTGAAACAGCCCGTCAGCCGGCCCAGTGCCCATAACACTCCCGGAGGAAGTAAACAGGCCTGAGCCCTGGGAGCTCTACGGGCCACACTGCCGAGATTGTTGAGTGCTGCCAACCTGATGCGTGGGAGGCCGGCCCTGAGCCCTGCAGTGCATGAGTGTTTGCCCAGGTGCCCTGGACAAGCCGGCCTGGGGCTTGAGGGCCACAGCCACCTGAGAGGGAGTCCTGGGAGTCCAGGCCTGGAAGCCAGTCATATTTTATGTGACATTAGAAATACCAGCAGGCTTCCTGGAGTGGACTGAGTCTGGCAGTCAAGAAACAGGCAGGCGGCTTGGAGGCCTCCTGGCTCCCCACCGTGTGACCACCGGACCTCAGCTCCCTTAGCTGACAAAGCAGTTCTCTGTTCTCATCGGCCACAAGTGGAGGAGGACACGGATTTTGGAAACCTCTAGGCTGCTATCTGGGGCATGGCCAGCAACAGCTTGAGAGTCCCCTCCCTTCTCACTGGTCCCATGAGCGTGGCTGTGCCCTGGCTGAAGGGGGCAGCTGTGACTTAGCTTCTGCTGATGGTTACCATGTGGGAATTTGGATCTGGGTTGCCAGATCTTCCGATTTTCCAACAAAGCTGGAAATCCAGATATTTGTGTGAATTTCCCAATTAAAAAATGTTTAAAAACACTGTGTGGGCTGAATGCTACACATCTGCAGGCCAGACTGTCCCTAGGTGGCCAGTTAGTGACCTCTGCTCTCAGCCTTCAGACTCCCAGGTCTCCTAAGCAAAAGGCCCCCACACCGGTGAGGGGTGAGGGTGGAGAACCCTAAAGTCCACAGGCAAGGAGGGTGTGGTATAATCCTACCTCCCTCCCTAAAGCGGTCAGGGGTTGCTCCAATTCTTTTTGGTTCTCATCCACCATGTTGGTACAGATACAGGGACAGGGAGAGAAGGGTATAACTTCTAGAATTTGGACCCCGTTTATCTCTCAGACATTTCCAATTGCTCTTGTCCTGATCTTTTTTGGCTGGTTCAGCCAGCAGGCCCCTCCAGGAGTAGGCTCTTTCTTTCTCCTCCATTCCCTTATTTGTCCATAGCTTTCCCCTCATAAGTTCTTGATAGTCACCAGAGCCCGCCCCTTAGAAGGTATTGGCCAGTGACAAGGCAGGGAAGCTGGTGGCTGACCAATCAGAGTAGTTGGCCATATTGGTGGGAATTAATGGCAAGTGGCATGGGGGAGAAAGCAGGAGCTTTGAGATCAGACAGACCCAGATTCAACTCACAACCATGACCAACCAAGCACTATCACTGATCTGAGCCTCTTCTTGATCTGAGAATTTCTATTAGAAGATGCAATGCCAAGCTCTCAACAACCAACTTATAAACACTCTTTTGGAGGAGAACCAAGTTGGGGACCATCTGTGCATATTTCGTAGGTATATTTCCCTTTCATCTTTGACCTTACTCTCTTTTAAACAAAATCACGGAGGATTAAAAGGTCATGAATTATGTACAAAGTAGCCTCTCAGCCTCACTGCTCTTCATTCTTCTCCTCCCTCTTGGCCTTTCTCCAGCCACCAGGACCTTTACTCTGGTTTTCTGTGTTTGCTGATTCCTCGGTCAACAAACGTTTATTGAGCACAAAGACTCGCTCTTTGCTCTCCAGTGGCTGATAGCCAGGGAAGGAGGCAGACAGATGATGGCAGCAAGGCTAAGGATAAAGAGAAGTCCGGGATGTGGGTGAGATCTGGAGTGGGGAAGATATCCTGTGGGTCCTGGAGTGAGGCTTGAAAGAGGCTAAGGGTCATGGCAGCAGGTATGGGGGAGAGACTGATTCATGAACTCTGAAGAGGAATGGTGGGAAGGACGTCGAGGAAGGGAGGGAGGGAAGCTGACGACTGACCAATCAGAGCAGTCGGCCATATTGGTGGGAAATAACAGCCACATGGTGTGGGGGAGAAGGTATGTGCTTTCATGAGGAAGAAGTTTCCAGGCATAAGGGATGAGCCCCTCATTCCTGTTTAGAGGATTGAGAGAATGGCAGTGTCACCAACTGAGAGCGAGAGTAGCAGAGAAAGTTTTGTTAGTGAGAGGTGACAAGCTAGACCATACAAGGTGACCTCAGAGGTGTTGGCAGGACATCAGGTGGAACTGCCCTGTAAATGATAACAGTGAACCTACTATGCGCCAAATGCATACAAAATGCCCTAAGTGTTGTATCTTATTTACTCTTCACAGTGGCCTTGTAAGGGTGGGTTTCACATTTTTCTGGTGAATATTTTGAGGATCAAAAATGTTAAGTAACTAACTTGTCTGCTGGTCACAGGTCCATGTGAGTAGAGCTAGTCTGACCATATTCTTGCCATTTATTCATGCATTCATTCAACTAACATTTACCGAGCACCTACTATGAGGCAGGAACTAGTTAGGTGCCTAGTCAAGAAGAACTCAGCCTGGCACGGTGGTGCCTGTAGTCCCAGCTACTCGAGAGGCGAGGGGGAAGTATTGTTTGAGCCCAGGAGTTGGAGGCTGCAGTGAACTATTATTACGCTACTGCACTCCAACCTAGGTGACAGAATGAGACCTTGACCCTCCCTCCCCCTCAAAAAAACCTGTGCTTGAACAGTTCCTATTCTGCTGCACACACTGCCTGTGCTTGGAGACAGTTGAAGATACGGGATGACAGCACTGGCCACAGGGGCGGGGGCAGCGCAGCACACAGGTTGGGAAGGCCATGTCTTGATGGGTCATGAAGGAGCTCTTCTCCTGGGTGCTCTCTCATCTAGCCCTTGACAGCCCACCCAGAGTTCAGAAGAGATGCCTGCCCCTCACTCAGGAGAAAAACTAGAATCATGGCATCTGGGAAGTATGAGACCTCCCTTTATCTTACGGATCAGGAAATTGAGGCAGAGAGGAACCAGACATTGCCCAAGGCCTCCTGATGAATGTGTGACAGAGCCTGATGAGAATGCAACCCAGGGTTTGTCTCGTTTCAGCACAGTACCAGATCGTTAACTCTCCATGCGGCTTGTTCTTGGGGAGGCTGGCCTTACACACCTACCTCCCCCGAAGGCAAGGCCCTGTGGCTGCCACCTAGCAGCCACTCAGGCGGGTCCACACAGCCCCAGAGCTGGCCTCCCCGGCATCCCCATGCAGCCTCAGGAGCAGCTGGTCAGGGGGCGTGGAGTTCCTGCCTTTTCCCCGCCAGCCCTTCCTGGGACAGGCTGCAGCTGCCTCTGGGCCTCTCTGCCTGCACCCTCCCAGTTAGCCTGTGCCCCTGCCCTGATATCTCCCGGGAAAAATAGCTGGCAAAGCTCAGGCTAGGAGCAAAAGCCATAAAAAAATAAAAAGGCAAATACCAGGCAGAAGGGGCAGGAGGGGGTGGAAACAGCTGCAGGCTCCTCTTCCAAATTTAGCCAGGTGACTGCTTTGCCCGCTGCCTCCTCTCTGGGCTTTTTGGGTGGCCATTGCATCTGTGATAGGAGCTTGTCACCGAAAACCACCCCCAGGATGAGTCATGGGACTGCGGCAGCCCAGAGAGAAATTTCTACTCATTTCAGTTGAGGATCTTTTAAGCCAGTTGGACCTGACCAGCTGTTCCACAGTGGCTGAATGGGGCTGTCCCCCACTTCCCATGTCCCCACCCCTCTCTGCCATCCTCAGGGGATATGCTGGTGATAGAGGATGGTGTGAAGTGACACAGCCACACCTAGATATCAGAGGCGCTGAAAGCTTCCTGAGGCTGCTGTGGAAACGTGGCGAGGATGAGCAGCAGAGGCAGGAGCCATGGAGGGCCGGTTGACTCAGGTGGGGAGAGCAGGGCACAGCCCCATCCCCAGGGCACCCAGGAACAGGGCTCAGAGCCCCCAAACCCAGCACGCACCATGCCCACCTCTCACTCATTCAATCTCCAAATCAGCTTGTCCAGAGCGTCCCTACATATGAATGATTTGTGACATGATTTTAAACTAATATATGGATAAATCTTAGGAAATTTCTGTGTAACCAATGACCTGACAGTTCTTTATTGGGGGATGAAACTAACACTGGAGAAGGAATGCACTTAAGAAATACATAGAGCCAGTATTGTGTCATACACAGAGCAAATAGTATATGATCATGGCACTAGGAAAACCTGCCAGTGGTGCTTCATTGAGTAAGTGCTGATTGTTACCTCCCCCTTCATTCTGGTTTTTTGGTCTTCTCTGGCTTCCTTTTCTTTGGTGTCTGGCCAGGGAGGACAGGTGTTTGAGTGCAACAGTTCCATGAACCAATTTTCGCTTAGTGGGATCTAGGACAGCATGCATTCCAGCCTTTAACATTTCCATGGTGACTTTGGCTGTGACCCGGAATGGGACAGGCAGGCCATACGTGAGGTAGAAATCCCTGTTGGTGAGATAGATCAAGTCACCAGGCGGAGCTGGATTAAAACAGAGAAAATGAAAGAAGGCTGAATCCTGGAGTCTCCTGCGAAGACATACCTGACACCTCTAAGCAGTCAACATTCCAACACCTGCCCCTCCTGCCTCCACCATCAGATCTGGGAGAGTCCCCTGACACACCCTGTTCCACTCACCCCAGCTACTCCTCAGTCTGACCCTGTCCTGGGTGGGCAGGCCCTCTGCTATACCCTCCCCACCCCAAAACCTCCCCTCTAGGGTGAGGGATGGGTGCTTCCTTGACCCACCCACACCAGTCTAAATCCCTACAAACTATTTTGCTTGAAGCCAGGCAAGGTGCTAGAGGGAAGAACAGATACTTGGGAAGGGCAGGGGGTTTCTGGGAGGAGCTGGACACCTCTCCGTCCTCATACACTCCTGCACACAGGCTGGTATGGGACATGCATTGATGTGCTCACTCAGTCACTCAATCAGCCAACCAGAGCATTCTTCCCCTCTCCCTGGGTCTGTCACTTATCTTGCATGCCCCCAAATATCCTGAGATGGACTTTCCCTGCCCGGCCCCTTCCCAGTCGGAATCCACTTCTCCTGTTACTTTCTTTCACAGCAGCCTGTACTCATACTTAATATCCTTTAAGAAAGTGTTTCTAATTGTACATTCATTTTGATGGCTATCCGAGGAAGGTCGGCCATCCCTCAGTAGACTGTGAGCTCCTAGAAGTCGAGAAGCATGGCAGTTTTGAAGTCATTCTCCAGTGCCTGGTCGAAGGCTGGCACATAGTAGGTGCTCCATGAATGCTTGTTGAATGAATGAATGAATGGGTGGATGGATGGATGAATGACAGACTTTGTAGTGAAATACATCAAGATTTGAACCTTGATTCAGTTACTTCCTGGGTGTAGGACATGAACATCTTTTTGAACATCATGTCCTCCCTTTTATATGGAGAAGAAAAACTCCTCGGTGAGCTGTGCTGTTGAGAGAACTGTGATACTGTAGTCCACGTGGACAGAGCCTGGCTTCTGGTGATGATGACAGTAATGTTAATAGCAGTAAGGTTCCTAGGAGTGTATTGCACGCGTATAGGGTATCACAAGATTTGGGAGCACTCTCTAATTCAGTCCTTATAACTTTCTCATCCCCACCTAACAGATGAGAACATTGAGGCTAAGTGACTTATCCAAGGGCCCATGGCAAATAAGTGACAGTGCCTGCATTTTCTTTTCTGATAGCTTTATTGAGATATTACTTATATATCATAACATTCATTCTTTTAAAATGTATGATTAAGCTGTTTTTGGGACACTCTCAGAGTTGTGTAACCATCATCACCACCACTGTGTATCTTAAGAGCATTTCCTCACTTCAGTGAGCAGGCACTATTCCCGTGCCTGGCCGTCTGGGCCAGTGAAACTGACGTGCAGACAGGATGTGCGTGAGCCCGTCTTCTCTCTGGGTGTACTGATGTGGCCTAGGCAGGACGCTAGCAGGGTGCTGGGCAAAGTTGCTGCTTGGTGACTAGTGGTGGCAGCTTAGAGACCAGCTCATCTCTCTTCTCAGACTTGGACAGAAGTGGGAGACGCCTGTCTGCCAAAGGTCCTGATGCCACTCTGTGGGAAAGGATTTGGGTGACAGGCTCAAGATCTGAAAGGGTGCAGGTGACTGAAATAAAAGGAAGCTGCCTGAGCCTAAATGTGAAATCCTCAATTCCTCATTCTTGGTTCAGCAACTCAGTCGCTAATACCAAAGCCTAATAATTACTCTTGTTCTGGTGACAAGACTTGGGGCCACAGTCAGTGTTTTCCACTTGCTGGCTATGCATCAGAACCCCGAGAACTTTTTTTTTTTTTTTTTTTTGAGTTGAGGTCTCACTCTGCTGCCCAGGCTAGAGTGCAGTGGCATGCTCATAGCCACTGCAGCCTCAACCTGCTGGGCTCAGGCGATCCTTCCTCCTCAGCCTTCCAAGTTGCTGGGACTACAGGTACACATGCAACCATGCCTTCTAATTTTTTTATTTATTGTAGAGACAAGGTCTTTCCATGTTGCTCAGATTGGTCTTGAACTCCTGGGTTCAGGCAATCCTCTCACCTCAGCCTGCCAAAGTCCTGGGATTACAGGTGTGAACCACTGTGCCCGGTCCTCACAAATATTTTTAAAAGATCAAGTTCTGGTTCCCATCCCAGAACGTCCAGAATCAAGAACTCCAGGAAAGGGCTTAAGCCTTGGTGTAGTTTAGAAATTCTCCAGATGGTTCTTATGTAGCTTTGTGAACTAGTGAGGAGTGGACATCAGGTTCCATGGACATAAAAATACCATCAGGGAAGCAAATGTGAGCCAACAGGGAACCAAGGATGGAGACCAAGACCCTCACTGCTGTGCCACTTGGGGGCAGAACTCTCAGAATCAGATAGCTCAGGTGTTCATCGACACTTCAGCAAGATGCCTTTGATGGTTGGCAGCAATGTGTGCCAGTGTGATGATCCTGGTCACAAAGGGCGGTAGCCAGCATGGCTACCAAGAAGACAGGTCCTCACTCCATGGGCTCAGAAGACCTATGCCGAGGCCATCTTCTCTCAGCCTGCAAAAGCCAAGGGCTGGTTCAGAATGTCAGAGAGCAGGAGGGTACTATGTGTGGCAGGACGGTTGCTGGCTGGGTAGCAGATGTGAGTCAGCCTCCCTGCCCAGCCAGAAGGGACCAGATGAAATGGTGAGCAGTGGAAACGCACAGCTCTTCCTGGGATGCCTTCTGTAATTTTCAATAAGAACATGGTGGTAGTGTAGTGTTCAACTATCCACCATGTACCTCTCCTCCTCAAATACCTCCTGCAGGGACAAAGGGGACTGTTCCCCTAAGAGTGGGCCACAGGGCTCTGCACCCAAATGTGGCATGTTAAACAGGAATGACCTCTAGACCTTGAAGAAGGAGATTACCCAGATAAAACAGAGAATGTATAATTTACCAAAGAGCCTGGAAAAAAGACAAAGAAAGGCCGTGCAGGAGACTTTGAGGCCTGGGAGGGCTGAGGTGATGTCTTTTTATTCTGGTTTCCACAAGCCACGTGGAGTCCTCCTATTCTGGCCTCATCCCCTGGCCTCCGCCAGCCTTTTTCCTATAGAGGAGCCACTCACACTCCATAGTTCTGGGAAAGGTTCTGATGAGAAGTTTGGTTCCTGGACAACCGCCTCTCAGCTGTCCCTGCCCCATGCTCTGACACCTTGGGTTGGCCTCAGACAACCCACTCAACACCTTGTAATCCATTTATAGGCCTGTGACTTGGGGACAGCTGGTAGGGAAGGGCAGAGCACGCCAAGACCCAAGCCCAAGGGGCCTTCCCTCCTTGGCCTGGACTCATGCAGGGGCTGGCATTTGTAGAATCACATAACCCTATCGACAGAGATGCTATCTTCCAACAAGCATCAGCAGGGAAGGAAGCAAACCACCTCTTGATGTTCCTCGGGAGGGGGAATCCTCCAAAAGCCCCAGCAGCCAGAGTCCGTGGGAGCAGAGCCCATGTGGGAGTTGCTGATGGCGGGGGAAGGTGGGCACCTGACCCAGCAGGTGTTGGGCCTGGCTGACAGCCAGGAGCTGGCAGCTTGGCTTGCCACCCCACGTGTGCCAGGCAGAGAACTTCAAATGCAATACCTTCCTTTAGACGGAAAGGGATCCCAGGTAGAAGGAAGGGTTGCAGGAAGCTACGCACCAGAAGTGGGTTTCTCCCAGCTCTGAAAGCAGGGCCAGCATTGGGCTTTGCAGGGTCACTCCAGATGAACCTTCTCTGTGCTCCCAGGACTCAGGCCTCAACCTCCTCACAGCCACTGTGTTCCTGTCCCTTGATGAGTTCACACCACACACACACACACACACACACACACACACACACACACACACACACACACCATGGCTTCAGGAGCCTCTATAAACTGTGCCTTCAGCTCTCCTCCGCTCTCCTGACCTCCAGACCCACCTTCATACCTGCCCACTGCACATCTACCCTTGGCTGCCCGACAGCATCTTGAATTGCACAGGGACTTCCAGCCGGCAGGGAAACCTGCTCACCAATGTTTTGGCGAAGAGCCCATCCTCCACCTAGCCACAAACCCCTGAGTCATCCTGGCCTCCTCCCTTTTGCTCACCCTCTTCACAAAGCTGGATCAGTTACCAGCTCCTCCTGTGACCTAAGAGCTCTCGGGCCAGTCACCTCCCCGGGCTCAGGCTCAACTTCAGTTACTCATGTGTTGCACGAATGCAGTGGGAGGGGGCTCAGGAGAATAGCTGGGGCTTCTTGTCGTTTGAAAGTCATGGTGTGTGGTTGAGTGGAGTGAGCACCAGAGAGCAAGAGGGAGACAAAGACAGAGAGGGAGACAGAGACCAAGAGGAAGGGAAGGAGGGAGAGACAGAGACAGGGACAGAGAGAGAGACAGAGAAAGACAGACAGACACAGAGAGAGACAGAGAGAGAGGAAGAGAGAGAGAGACAGAGACAGAAACAGAGACAGAGAGAGACAAAGAGACAGAGAGAGACAAAGACACAGAGAGAGAGACAGAGGGAGTGATAGAGACAGAGATAGAGAGACAGAGACAGAGAGAGAAGAGACAGAGGAGGAGAGAGAGAGAGACAGAGACAGAGGAGGAGAGAGACAGACAGAGAGAGACAGAGATAGAGAGAGAGAGACACATACACAAACATACACACAGACAGAGAAAGAGACAGAGACAGAGAGAGACAGAGGAGAGAGAGAAGCAAGAAGGTGAACCAGGAAGCACACTTTCCATTGGTGTTGTCAGGAAAGTTCTCAAAAGTGAGGCCAGATTAAACCATGCCAAAGGAAATATCTGAACAGGTGGGAAGGGATTCAGGCAGAGGGAGCTGAGTGAGCAAAGGCATTGGGGCAGCGTGGTGTGGCCCATAATGTCTGACACAAACATGAATTGGTACCAGCTGTGATGAGTTAGGCAAAGCCCACCCTCCACCGGCTAAGCCATCAAGAGCTCTGTGGGCAATGGTGATGGGGAATGGTGATGGGGAAGGGCAGCAGGCAGGCTTTTGAGCAAGACTGGAGCATCATGAATATGTGTTTGGGGAAGATGCAGTGGTGGGTTGGGCTGGAGAGAGGGGGCTGTGGATGTTGTCCAGGTCAGGGATGGGTGAGAAGGAACCATGTCAGCATTAGGTTTAGGAAGGTTGGGTGGTGCAAGGGTGTCTTTGATGGGAGCTGGCCAGGAGTGATTTTTAGTCAGGAGTTTGGGGCATGGTCAATGGAGAGGGTGGTGGCTGCTTCTTCATTGATATCTTCTTTTCACTTCTTCAAGGAGACAGGTCTTGAAGGATAGATAAGGAGAAGCTGTGTTGTCAGGGACTTTGCTGCCCACTAGAGCCAAAGGGGCTGGGAAGGAAGGGGAAGTAGCTTCTTCTCACCACAGCGGTTAAACAGGAATGTTAAACAGGACAGTGCCATAGGATGGTGCCTCAGCTATGGCCTGGCCCAATTTTCTTCTAGGTCGAGGATGCTGCCTTGTACTGAGTAGCTTCCTCCACGGCAACGAGACTGGTTTCAATCTCTCTCTCGGCTCAAGTCCAAGATCCTAGGGAAGTGACTCACTGGTCTGGGTTGGGTCAGGCATTCACCTGTGGACCATTCCTGGGGCTACAGCACCAGGGTAGAGGCCAGTGCCAGGGTGGCGCTAATTATGGGAGTATCTGTAGTGACTTTGTGAGCCAGGGAGCAAATGAAGGGGGCCAGCAGATCGTGACATGGCCAGTGATTAGCTGACAGACTTAATCCCTCTCTAGGTGAGGTTCTTTTTAGAGCAAACATGAGTCATTTGTTCATTGATTTGTTGAGTATTGATTCTGTGATTCATCCAGCAAGCATTTACTAAGTCCTTATTGGGTACCAGGCCTCAGACCAGAAATAAAGAGAAGAAGAAAATAAGGTTCCCTGTCCCCCAGTAGTTCTCGTTCTAGCATGGGAGATTGGTTTAATACGATTCTACGACAATAGTAGGAATAAGAGTAATACTAGGCGCGTGCTCAATAGAGACAGGGAATAAGGAAGAAAGCAGCGATCAATTTCTCTTGGGGGCTGACTAAAGGCTCCAGGGAAGAGGTGACTTTATGTCACCCTTGATGGGTAGTAGGGTCCCTCTAGGTGATGATGAAGGAGAAGAGCCTTTCAGGCAGGAACAGCAATGTGAAGGAAGGCACAGACTATGCGTGCACATTGGGCATTGGGTGTGTGGGGGTCTCCTGGTGGTCCAGGGTGGCTAGAGTGTAGGTTATAA
The DNA here is from genome assembly GCF_000164805.1 of Carlito syrichta. Taxonomy (NCBI): domain Eukaryota; kingdom Metazoa; phylum Chordata; class Mammalia; order Primates; family Tarsiidae; genus Carlito; species Carlito syrichta. The sequence goes on along the minus strand of NW_007233268.1, from coordinate 150,963 downwards.
GGTGGGTGGGAGATGGAGAGTGGCAAGAGGCGAGGGTGGGTGGGCATCTAGGGGCCACTCCTTGGCAGCTTTCTACGGCATCCTGGCTTTTGGAAGGGTGTAAAATATAAGATCCGCCTTCGAGAAAGACTATTCTGGTAGCAGTGTAGGCAATGATTGGAAGGAGGGAGAGATGGGAGATGGGCAGACCATCAGGAGGCCCCTGGGAACGTCAGGATAGAGAAGTCCTGCACTGCAGCCCGTGGTGGAGAGATGAGGAGGAGGCAGAAGGTTGCTGGTAGAACTTCAAGGGTCAAGTTCTAAGGATGCATTTACAAGTAAAAGAGGAAAGGGGTAGGGGGGCAGGAGGGGCACTTGTCTGAGAGGTCGCTGCTGTCCTCTACTGGAACTGTTAGACCCTTAGAGCGGACAGAGAAAAGGCAATGGCTTGAAAGGTCGATCAGTGAATTTGGACAAATCCCTTAATCTCTGTGATGTGGTGAGAGTTAGACCAGGTAGTAAATTAATAGCCCAATGCCTGGCACACAGAAGGCCCCCGAAGCGTGTCATTTGAATTGGAATCTGAACCTTTTGGGAATCAATAGCTGCTTTCAACAGTTTTTAATTTTTTAAGTTGGAGAGGTACGATTAATAACTAGTGGTAGCAGTAATATTAGCTTTGTATTGAAGACAGCAATTTGTTTTTGTGTCATAAAAAATGTTCTGACTCAGCATACTGATGTGCCCTCTGGCGGTGGTGTCTTTTACACTGAAATGTGCTTTTAAAAAATACATATTTTGTCCCCTTTCAAAGAAGGGTTTACCTGGCTCTGCTTTCATGTCCTAACACATGTTGAGGGATCATCTCACCTTCCCCTTCTTTGCCCTTGTATGCCAAGATCCTGGAGAACAGCCAAGCAAGGCGGTGCTTGGCTCATTTTTGATCTTGAAAGAGGAGGAAGATCAAGTGGGTGCAGTCTTAAGTGCCTGGAAGGTGCTTATTTGATTTTCAGCTAGTCTTTGTTCTAGCATATATTGAATTGTAAACACAGGACAGCAGCTCCCAATAGGCGCCTGAATATCTGAGGGGCAAAATACCCCAGGGACCCACACCCACACTGTCGTGAGTCCTTCTAGACTCGGCAGCTCACTCCTGTCCAGGCCTGGATATGGAGTGAATCAGGGAACTTACTTCCTCTACTCATATGACGTCCTGCCACCAGGGTTGGATCTGTTGCCACTCAGGAGAGACCTCGAGAACAGGGTAGAAATCCACGCAGAAAAATGTGTTTGCTGTGTCTGGAAGTTCTAGCGCCTATTTAAGACCTTAGGAGAGAAAAGTTAGACCACTCTTGTGTGGGCTGAAGAACTCAGACTCTTGGTTGCAAGGAACAGAAGCCAAGTTGAACTACATTTAGCCAAATGAGGGGGAAAAAGCATGGGGGTTGGATTCATTATAGGATTTATTATAGGGTATCTCCTAGCATTAAAAGCAGAAATAAAGCCAGGCCACAAGAAGGAACTGGAACCAGAAGAAAAATAATCAACCTAGCTTTGGTCAGTTGTCCAATTCATTTGCATAGCAGATCTGTGTAATACAATCCTACAACAATGGTAGTAGCAAGAATAACAACTGGAGAATGGCCAGGAGTCAGTATTCCACTGAACACTGAACTCCAGGAGGCCTATCCCGTGAAAGGGCGGATCACAACGGGTCTCAAATAGAGCAAAGACCTCAACTCAAGGCAGAAATTTGGGAAGCTTCAGAATATGGGAGTCTTTTGAAGACCTTAAAAGGGAATTGACCCAATTCAGCTGGCATGGATCTCACAGTAAGGGGTGGGGTACTTGGGAAAGAGACGGAAACAGAGAGATTAGATTATAAAGGGTCTATAATATAAGCTCTAAGGGAAAGCATTGTTTTTCTGTGTTCCCCACCCCCACCTTCCAGACTCAAGGACAATGGTGTGTACATAAGAAGGACTGAATAAACATATAGGTTGAATCATATGGAACTGACATTTTTGCAGATCAAAAAGTTAGATATAGACAATGTTGCAAAGTTAGATATAGACAATGTTGCATATGTGATGCACGTTTGTTGAGTTCAAATGGGACTTCACTTTGAATCTTTGCTATGGGGTCTTGAGGAAGTCATGGACTTGATGGTTTTTAAGGTGCCTCCTTGTACCCAGATGCTGGAAGCCCAACCTTCAGATTTAATATCCAGAAGAAAACTGCCAGTCAGAGTCAGGAATGAGCTGGAGTCAGAGAGATCTGGGTTCAGGTCCCAACCGAGCCCGGCCTGCTGGGCCCCGACAGGCCCTCAGTGAGCCAGCGAGTCCTGCTCTGAGCTGACAGTGCCACCTCCTCCCTCAACTGGGACCACTCGCTTCTATTTTACGGTGAAAAGAGAGGAATAACTTTTTCCAATGGAAGCCTCTGGAAGATCTTAGGCAACACAGCCAACTTGAGCTGAACTCAGGCCAGCATCCTGGGCCACAGCTCAGTTGCAAATGCGGCCAGAGCCCGAGGTGGGGGCTCTGCTTGCTGCCAGGTGGCTCCTCCCAGCCGTGAACCACACGTGGGCTGCAGCCCCCAGGGGACCAGGCCGAGGGCCCAGGAGACACTTCAGTCACTTTGCAGTTGCTCTCCTTGAATTCCATTTTTAATAGCATCTGAAGGGCAGGGAGCCCGAGGCTGACCTGTGAGCCCGGCGTCCTGACTTCTCAGGGCGAGACGCTCTTGAAAGTATTCCTTGAACATCCACATCTGTTTTCAGCAAATGCACCCCAGTCACTGCTCTGCCCTTTCAGAGAGCACAGTTAGTAATGGAAGGTAACTTATAAAGGACTGACTGCATACCAAATACTTTCCTAAACATTCTGTATATACATCATCTCTTAGAATTATCTCAAAACCCTGATTAGGGAGAAGGTACTAACCTTATATGCTGGAGAGGAATCTTAGGGGAAAAGAAAATTCAAGGGAGGTAGTAGGGAGGAAAAAACAGGAAGAGGAAAAATAAATCTACAAGATAACATCATAAAATATTACAAAGTCATCCTATTTTAAAAAGAACCTACGGACATTTTCCAGACTTGCAGAGCCACTAAGCGGCATTTGCAGGGTCAAACTCATGTTTTTGCTTTTGTTTTTGTTTTTTGAGTTGGAGTCTCACTCTGTCGCCCAGACTGGAGTGCAGTGGCCGCTCACAGCCACCGCAGCCTCGACCTGCTGGGCTCTGGTGATCCTTCTGCCTCAACCTTCCAAGTAGCTGGAACTACAGGCGCGCGCTACCATGCCCCGCTAATTTTTTGATTTATTATAGAGATGCGGTCTCGCCAAGTTGCCCAGGCGGGTCTCGAACCCGCGGGCTCAGGCAATCCACTCACCCCAGCCTCCCAAAGGCGCTGGATTACAGGCTGAGCCACCGAGCCTGGCCAAACTCATGTTTTTTAAAGGCCAAGGCCCTTTCCTCAACAGATAGTACCATTTGTGGGACATGTACCATGTGCCAGGTGCTCTGCTGGTCATTTCCCGTGCTGAAAACTCTGTTATCATGAGCATCTTTCAGATGAGGAAGCTGGAGAACAGAGAGCAACTAGGACACGTCTGAGGATTAGATTCAAGGATTTGAATCAAGGACACCTGCTTCCACAGCATCTTGTCGGGTTTGAGAAGGACGGTGCCAATTACAACTTTGTCTCATGTTTTGGTAGCAAAGTTGTGGCCTCTTTTTTTTTTCTCCCAAATCGCATTTAGTTTGGAGCTCCCTAGAACCGTAATATTAAGGCAACTATGTACTATGGTGTATTCATACAATTGGATATTCCTGAGCAGTGATGTGAAATGAACTGTTGACACACACATGTGATGAGTGGAAGAAGCCTTGTCCAAAAGACTGCATACTGGATCATCCCACTTATATGATGTTCTAGAAGGAAACTAACCTACGAATACTTCTGATACTTCTCAACTAGAAGACTGGTTGCTTCTTGTGGGGGGAATTGACTGGGAAGGAGCATGAGGGAACTTTCTAGGGTGATGATAATGTTCTGTACCTTCCTGGGGACTTGGGTCACATAGGTGTATGCATTTGTCAAAACTCAACAGATGGACACTTACAGTTTATGTGCTTGACTACGTGTATATTATACTCCAAAAGATAAAAAAATGAATAGTGAACTCTGGTTAATAACAGGCTGAAGTATTTAAGGGGCAATGAACTGGTGTCTTCAGTTTATTTGGAAATGCATTCAAAAACTAAGATTTCTGAATTGATAGATAGCTAGATAACAGATAAATAGATATATGATAGATGCTAAATAGATAGGTAGATAGATAGAGATACAAATAGATAGATATGTGATAAAGTAGATATAGCAGAATGTTACCAGTAGCATCTAGGTTGTGAGTATGGTAGCGTTCACTGTGAAATTCTTTCATCTTGGCTGTGTGTTTGGCTGTGTGTTTGTTGGGTTGGTGGGGAAAGCAAGTATGTGGAGCCCTGGAGTCCCCTATGATGAGTCGGGGTCCCAAAGCTCAGGATTGGGAGTTAAGCAGGCACCATCATCCTTAATTATCCCTGCCACAGCTCTTGTGTCTGTGAGTGAGCACTGAAATGCACATTTTCTTGGACTCACTTTAAGAGAGAAAACAGGCCCTGAGGGGACACGCCCAAGTTCTCCCAAGACTAGAACCCAAGACACCTACTTTCCAGCCACTCCTCCCTGTGAGCTTTATTCAGGCCTATTTTCTTCCAAAGGACATGGGTTTTTGTTCCTTAGCCCAGGGCTGTGAATCACACCTGCGTGCAAGGATCCAGGTAACAGATCCTAGCACAATAAGCTGGTGGCGCTCAGCTTGGTAAAACGAGCCTATGTGTTAGAACTCCACCTGCCAGTGGCTTCCTGGAGGTGTATTTGAAGTAGGAGGAAACCGGAGTGGTTTCTACAAATAAATAACCCAGGGAAAGACAAGCCTCTCAGATCAAAGGAGGACTCTGGCCCAAACTTGAACCAAAATCAAGGGTGCTCTTTCGACTCTGCTCTGGCCGGGTGAAGAAGGAGTGGAGAGAGTTGATCTGCTGTGCAAACATTCCCTGTCTCTGCCCTTCCTGGGTTTGCGTGTTCCCGAGACCAGGAGCCGGGAGGGAGCCTGGCTCTCTGAACTGCTGCCAGGTCCTGCCTCATGACATTCCAGCCCGGCTTCCAGGCACAGCAGGTGCCAGCAAATTGGCCTCTTGTCGTGTCCAAGCCTGAGGGACTCCCTCGTGGGCTGCACGCCTGTCTCAGAGCTCTCACATAAGCCCACTGAGGCTCCCAGCTCTTTGAGGCCTTCTTGGTCATGTGTTTGGTGGCCCTGCTGGCCGATATTACTGCTACTGGGGGGAGGAAGAAAAATGGAAAGAGGTTCACAGAAGCCAGCAGCTCTGACTCCTCTCACGGGGTGGTGGTGGGGATGGGGAATGACATCAGAAGGCATCCTAGGGCAGAGAAAGATCCCTTAGAAGCTGAAGTTCACTAAGATCCATGTGTCCATCCGTCACTGAGGATTGTCAGCAGCCTGGATCAAGATTCCTCACTTCTAACAAGCTCTCAGGGGACGCTGCTGCTGGTGGTCCCAGACCACACTCTGAGTAGCATTACCAATGGCCAAGTCCCTCCCCTCATGAAGGCTGTGGACACCAAGGAAACTCATAATAAAAACATATCATTGTCAACTTGTGAAGTGAGGAAAATCACCAGCATGCTACAAAAGGTATCAGCAGAGCCAGGACCTTCTTCATATGGGAGTAGGGTAGCAGGAAATGCTTCTATCAGAATGGGATTTTAAACTGGGACCTCAGGTGGGTGGAGTGGTAAAAGCATTCCAGGCAGTAGGAGCAGTGCGTGAAAAGGCCCTGGGGCAGAAGCCAGCTTGGCTTCTTCAAAGAAATGACCAAGAGGCCAATGTGGTAAGTGGAGACTGGTGTGAGCTGAGGCTGGAGAGGGGACCAGGACACATGGGGCGGATGAGGAGCTCTAACTTCATTCTAGGTGTGATGGGAAGCCCTGGAGGGTTTCAGCAAGAATGTGTCATGATCCATGCTTGTAGAAGAAGGGTTGGGATGGGCTGGGGAGTGGGCTGTGAGCTGGTTCTTGCAGAATCCTACAGGAAAGAGTCTTGAACCTTGGCGGTAGCAATAGTTTTCATTCTTTCTGATGTGGGTCATGCTTCCTGGGGGCATGAATGTTTTGGGGATATGGTACAATTGGGGAAAAGAAGTCTTTTTTCCTCATAAAGTAATATGAGAACTCTTTGATTAAATGAACATTTTTATGAGAGCAAAAAAAACTTGTAAGGAACCAACCTTCATCTTGCTTTCTTTTGATTCCTTATTAGTTAGGATTTTTCCACAGCAATGCCAAAAACACAACTCAAATTAGCTCCAACAAAAATGGAGTTTTATTGGCTCATGTAATTAAAAAGTCCAGGGATAGCTTCAGGCATAGTTGGATCTGGGTGCTCAAGTGCTTTTCTTTCTGCATCTCTAAGCTCCACCTTCCTCTGTGCAAACTTCACTCTCAGGGTAGCCTCTCTGGAGACAGAGGCAAAGAGGGACCCATGCTTGCCAACCTCAGTGAGCTCAGAACCAGGTCACATGACCACCCTTGACCCAATCACAGCAGCCAGGGGAATGGAACTTTTCATTGGCTAGGCTGGGTCACATGTGAACCTTAGGAGCCAAGGTGGGTGCTGTCAGCCTCATTTGACCACGTGGAGTAAGGACTGAGGGGTGGCTGCTGAAGGGGGATTGGAGTGCTGAATGCTGGAGAAGGGAAGAAACGTAGGCCAGCAAACCCACAGTCATTCTCAGTGGGCTCCTCACTCATTCTGAATATAACCTGTTTCCCCACCAGTCACGAAGCCCGGCTCAAACTCATCACGTTTTGGTTCTAAATCCATGTCTGGACCTTGCCTCTCCCGAAAGCACCTGGCTCATGATGCTCCACCTGTCCCATCTCCCCTGCTACTCCCAGCAGAATATGCACTTGCCCGGGTCAGAAGTCTTTGTCCCCAAGGTTCTTATTTCCAGTTTGAAGGATGTCTCTAGTGCACAGTCCACATACTGTGGGAATGCAATGATGGGCCTATCTTGAGTGTAAACACAGATCTCAACCCCGTGGTGTCTGTGCTAACTCCAGAGAGGTAGTGTGGCAACTGAACTGAACTGTAGGACACCTGTTGGTGTGCACAGAGAGCTGCCAGGTGTGAACCGTCCTCTTTCCATTTGGTGGCTGGAAGTACTAGTGTAGTAGAGGAGAAAAAACCTCAAATATTCCTTTAGTTCTTATAGAAAAGAAGACACATTTTTCCCTTTCACTATGCCTCTAGAAGGACACTACCTGCTCAGAATCACCCAGGGTGTCCAGCAGGGGTGCAAATGCGGATTGCTGGGTCCTACCCCAGACCCACGGAGGAATCAGAACCCTGGGGTGGGGGAATCTGAATGTGGATCAAGCCCTGCTGAGGAACCTCTGTCCCCTCACACCTTCACACACACATGCGCGCGCGTGCACACACACACACACACACACACACACACACACACACACCTCTCTTGCACACATTCTCTCACACACATGATCTCTCTTTTATACACATTCTCACACTCTCTTTTACACACTGTCTCGCACACATTTTCTCTCACACACTCTTTTATGTATACATTCACATTTTCTTTCTTCTGTCTCTTTTACAGACACACACACATTATCTTTCACACACTGTCTTTATCTCTCTTTCACACATGCACATTATCTTTTTCTTTCTCTCTCTGACACACATTTTCTCTCTCTCTGACACACACATTGTCTTTTTTCCTGTCTCTCTCACATACACACATTCTCTCTATCTTTCTGTCTCTCTCTGTCTCTGTCTCTGTCTCTCTCACACACACACCCACACACATCTGCTCTGGGCCTTTCCAGCTCAGGTTCCCAGCTCCACCTGCCTTCAGGGCTTCGGGGTGAGTCTCTCTGGTGCTCCTTCCCTCCCTCCTTCCTTTAGTTTGGTAAGTGGCTGCTCTGGAATGATGCTTCTGTAGACAAAAACAGTTGGAACAGAGCCGCACACAGACCCGTTTCCCCAGCAGCTACTGCTCTCTGGGGCCTCATGTTTGGGGAACATCGTTCACTTCCCAGCGTGTGCCGGGGCCCAGTCAACTAGAAGCCCAGCTTCTTAGACCCTGCCACGTCCCCTGTCTTCCCTCAGGTCTCGGATCTTGATGACACTTGTGAGTGGGGCCCATGTGTCCATGGTGGTGTACTCGCAGTCCCTGGAGGCATTCCTCCAAAGGGGTTAGCTATCAGCATGGAAACCATGGATGGGATGAGAAGGTTACCATTTATTGAAGCCAGCACGTACCACCATAGAGGCTACCTTGTTTCTCCAGGATACCCTGCCTCAAACGCGGCTCGTCTCCCTTCTTTCCTTCCCGCCTCCACCTTGTCCCCAGTTACAGCCACCGGGTGTTCACGTCTCATCACCCTCGGATCACCCACCCAGCTTTGCCCGCTCCCCCAACTCAGCTTCACCCCTGCCCCAACCCCTTGTACCCTTCTCTCGCTGTGTTCCCTCTGCCCGGATGCTCCCATGGCACCCCCTCATCCCATCGTCTCTTCCTTCAGGTATCTGCTCAGATATCACCTTATCAGAGAGAATTTTCCTCCCATCTGCTTGATTTTCCTCCACAGCTCCTTTTACGAGCAGACACTCATAGGATGCATGTACTTGCTTATTTTCTGTTCTTACTCCTCCAACCTTTCTCCCCCACAGCTAAAATGTGAGTTCTAACCTAATTCCAGGCAAGGGCTTTTCCTGAATTGTGTCCTGCTGTATCCAGTGCCTGGAACCATCATGCCGTCAGTAGGCAATCATGATGAATATGGTTTGAGTTTGTTCAACTCCAGCAGAGAGCTCCAGGCTGTGCTTCCATCCCTCCTCCCGTCTCTCCTCCCTGTTTCTGCCAACAGTGTCTTTAAAAAGCATACAAGGGCCAGGAGTGGGGGCTCACGCCTATAATCCCAGCAGTTTGGGAGGCGGAGGTGGTGGGATAGCTTGAGCCCAAGAGTTTGAGACAAGCCTGGGCAACATAGCGAGATCCTTATCTCTACCAAAAAAAATCATCTGGGTGAGCATCTGTAACCTCACCACTTTGGGAGGCTGAGGTGGTAGAATTGCTTGAGGCCAGGAATTCGAAACCAGCCTGGATAACATAGTGAGACTTGTCTTACAAAAAATAAAATGCAAAAATTAGCCAGGCATAGTGGTATGCACTTGTAGTTTCAGAACTTTGGGAGGCCTAGGCGGGAGGATTGCTTGAGTCCAAAAGTTCAAGATCAGCCTGGGCAACATAGCAAGACCTCATCTCTACATAAAATAGAAAAGTTAACTGGGCATGGTGTCACACACCTGTCGTCCCAACTACTCGGGAGACTGAAGTGACAGGATTGCTTGAGGCCAAGAGTTTGAGGCTGCATTGAGCTATGATTGGTCACTGCACTCCAGTATGGATGGCAGAGTGAGACCCTGTCTCAATAAAACAAAACAAAATAAAAAGTACACTACACCTCATTCCCCTGGGTCCTCTTGTCTGCCAGTCCTTCCACCCCTGCAATCTTCAGGATGAAGTCCAAACTCCTTAATGTCACATTGAAGGTGCCTTGAACCCTGCACTTTGCTCCTGTCTGCTGTGCCCCGGCATTGCTCTATTCTCTGGCCATCCTTACCTTCATTTAGCACTGATTCTATCCTCTATGAAATAAAGCTTTTTGTGGGACTGGGAACTTGCCCCCATCAGGCCAGGAGGGGCCACAAAACAACCCTGGTGAGGGGTAATGTGGGTCATGACCCTGGTAGGAGGTGATGGGGAGAGGGCAGGGGACACTTGGCAGAATTCTTTCTTGAGTCTCAGAAATAAGTGGGCACACACAGGGCGACTTCAGGCCAGAGCAATGCCAAGCCAACTGCTGATGCTAGTACTTTTAGTTAAAAACTACAATTGATGAAGTGTTTATTGCTACAATCACTTACTGAGCCAGTGAAGTGCACACAAGCAGCTGGGAAGTGAGGAGACTTGGGTAGCTCCAGGTTCTGACTCAGAGTCTCGGGAGAGGCTCACCTTACTTTCGAGGTCTCTGCACTCTGATCTGGCTGCTCTTGGCATTGTCTGACCTTTCAGTTGCAGGCCCAGGCCATACCACCTTTGCCCAGCAAGCTAGGAATCAAAGCCCCATGGCTAGGCAGCTCCTGGGCTTCCCTCACTCCTGCAGGCTTTCCCCACCCTGAGGAGAGTTGGCCAGCAGAGGTGCTCTGGGACCCAGGTTAACTTGTCTTTGACTTCAGTGGCAGCTCCTGTTCCCAAATACCTACTCGCATCCACTGATTGATAAAGAGACAGAGCCTGGGCTGAGCTGTGGAACTTGACCTCTCTTTCCAGCTGAGGCTCATGTATAGACCATCTGATGAACTGAGAACGCCAGACGGATGCCCAAATTCAGGGAAGGGCAGTGATGCTCTCATAATGGGAGAAGCCGTCGTGTGCTGTGCAGACTCATGGTTGGGGCTGGAGGGACAGGGGAGAGAGGTTTAGGATGGAGGTGATGGCTGCGCTGGCAGTGTGCATGATCAGAACCTGTATTCACTAAATGAATCTCTCTGTGAGTCTAATACTCTTACCTGGCTGTGGAATGTGCCACCCAGCAGGATTCTCCTTCTCTGGGCAGTGCTTCCACACTAAGGTATGAGGCAGCTCCTGGGGGAATCCCCATGCGCCATGCCCCAGGGTGGCAGCAGGAAGCACAGGGGCAGAGATGGCGCTCAGCTGAGCCAGGGGCAGCAGGCTAGGTGCCATGAGAGGCTGTGACTGTGAAATCCCATGAGCTGGGCCAGGAGGTGTGTAGGCATCCCAGGAGAGTCTTAGGAATTCAGAGAGGGAAAGAGGAGCCATGCAGGAGACCAGACTGCCTAAATGAGTCTTGGAGGTGTCAAGCATCATTGGCCTGGGGGCTGCGGATAGAGGACACTGGGGCACCGGGCTTATCTTTTACAGTGTACAGTGCCCTCTCCAGAGAGTGCTGGCATTGCTGGGGTTGGTTGCTTCCTCACTGCAGGCTCCAGTCACCCTAGACTATAGTAAATGGAGGCAGGCTGACCTTGGACTTGGGGAATTCGGAAAAAGGTGCCTGTATCAATAACATGACTTTCCCTCTTGCTTTATGATGCTGGGAGACAAAACCAGTTCCAACAAGGAAGATACTATTTTTTCCCTCAATTGAGGGTAAAGCATAAATGATCAAAAACAAAACAAAAAAACCTACAATTTAAAAATAATCTGCTTATTGAAATGTCTTCTATTTCCACTTCAGAATATACCCACCTGTTTTTACAGAGATCACTGGACAAAGAGTCCAAAGTTGCGAGACAGGCGAATAGCCAAGTTCATCAAGCAATCACTTGGCAAATGCATCTGCTCATTGTCCAGTGTTGACTGGGCAGCCATTGTGTGTCAGGCTACTGAGCTAAGGTCTCCATGAACACAAAGATGTGTTCATGGAGTCACTGCCCTCAAAAAGCCTGCTGTCCAGTGTGGGAGACATTCAGGAACTCCAAAGATGGAAAGAGATAAATTGAAAGAAGGGTTTGACCAATGAGCTGTGAATGCAGAGAAAGAAATTGACAGGGACTTTAGGGCCAGGGAGAACTCTCCAGGGGAGAGGAAGAAATTGAATCTCAGAAGGGTGAGAGTGGCAGCTGGGAGGATGGCGGGCAAGGGAAAGAGCACTGGACTTGAGGAAGCAAATGGCAGGGCATGGACCAGTCCTTTGGGGTCAGGAGGGAGTTAGCGCAACAGTCTGGGACCATGAACAGATTGGCTCCCAAGTGCTGTTCCCCATCACTGCCTTCCTAACAGGCCCTTGCCTGCGGGTCTTGTGCCTTCACCCCCAGCAGGGTGAGAATTTATGCTGGGGTGAGTAGGCAAGGTCATCGTTTATCTTTCCATCCTCTTTTGGGAGCTGTGTTTTGCTTGAGTGGCAGAGACAAGTAAAGACACCCTTGGAATAAAATAATGAGCCCAGCTACAGAGCAGAAATGACCTCCTCCCGCTCCCTGGCCCTCTGAGAGAGAAGGAGCCTCCCTCCCTCCATCCCCTCCTGCATTCTCTGCAATAAGATGGCTTACCAGTCCAGGGCCCAGGACTCTGCTGGGTGCACCTGCTTCCTCCTCTTCCTCCTCCTCCTCCCTCTTCCCTTCTCCTCCCTCTCCCCATCCCTTTCCTCCTTCTCCTTCTACTCGTTTATTTTTTTAGTCAGAGTCTCATCTGTTTCCCAGGCTGGAGTGCAGCAACACAACCACTGCTCACTGCAGCCTCGATGTCCTGGGCTCAGGCAGTCCTTGCCCCTCAGCCTCCCAAGTAGCTGAGACTACAGGCATGTGCCACCACATCTGGCTAATTTTTTTTTTTTTTTTTTTGAGTTGGAGTCTCCCTCTGTCCCCCAGCCTGGAGTGCAGTGGCCGCTCCCGGCCACCGCAGCCTCGACCTGCTGGGCTCCGGCGATCCTTCCATCTCAGCTTTCCAAGTAGCTGGAACTACAGGCACGCGCACCACATCCGGCTCATTTTTGATTTTATTGTAGAGATGAGGTCTTGCCAAATTGCCCAGGCAGGTCTCGAACCCGCAGGCTCAGGCAATCCACTCACCTCAGCCTCTCAAAGGTGCGGGATTACAGACTGGCTAATGTTTTGTAGAGACGAGTTCTCCCTATGTTGCCCAGGCGGGCCTCAAACTCTTGGACTCAAGCAATTCTCTCACCTCGGTCTCCCAAAGTGTTGGGATTACAGGTGTGAGCCACTGCGCCCAGCCCCCACTCACTATCCAGGCAGAACCTTTACCCAGAGCCTAGTGAGGGACTCCCTGAGGTCATATTTGTGTTTTTCCCTAGTCCATAAACATATTGTCTTCTGGGGGTGAGTTTCCTGCATGGAATCCTCTGTGACAGGCTTTTGAGAAAGCATCTCTTATTTTGATTTACCTCTCCCCAGATGACACAGTGCTGCCAATTCATTAGTGAAAGAAGTCACTTAAGATTATCATTTAGTAAGTCCTCCTGATGGTTGGCTGTATTGGACCCTACACAGAGGGCAGACCTGGGTGTTGGCAGCACACTGACCCTATGGAGTGCTACTCTGGGCCTGTCTCTGTACTATATACATGGCATGCACATCTCATCTCATCTAACAGACCTCCAAGACAGCCACCCCCTCATTGTTTTACAGCGGAGGAGACAGGCTTAGATGGTTACGTGATTGGCCAAGTTCATGGCTCTTGCAAGGCAGAGATGAGACTTACATTTGGCTCGACCTTGTGACAAAGCCTGAATGCTTAGCGCTTAGCCAAGACACTGTCAAATATTTATGAGACTGACACTTCACTGATGGCTGACACGTGTCTCTTTTGGATTTAATGAACAGTCTGAACTAGCAGTTCTCAAACTTCAGTGCATATCAGACCCCCTGGAGGACTTGACAAAACACATTTCTCGGCCCCACCCCTGGATTTTCTGAATTACTAGGTCAGTAGGTCTGGAGTGGACCTGAGAATCTGCGTTTTTAAAAGGTGGTGGTGATGCTGCTGTCTGGGAACAGTACCATGAGAACCATTGCTCTCAACAGATTTGTAGCTTGAGTTTGGATCTTCTCCTAAGCCACTCTTTGAGTGTTGAGGCTCTAAACCAGAGCTGTTCAGTAAAGTTTCTATAGTGATGGAAGTGTCCTTGATCTGTGATGCCCAATGCGGTAGCTACTTGCCACACTCACAACTACAAAGCCCTTGAAATGTAGCTAGTACAACCAAGGAACTGATTTTTTAATTTTATCTAAGTTTAATTACATTTAAATTTGCATAGCCTCATGTGGCTAGGGGCTTACTGTATTGGACCACATAACTTTAAGCAAAAAAGGAAAGTTAGTTTTATGATTGTGGCTAAATTATCTACTTCTGGTCATGGTGCCCATGGGGTGCCAAGAACATGTGAAAAACAGAATCTCATGCAGGTGACCCAGCCCTCCAGGAACCGTGGCATAGATTTAAAGGACCATGGGTAAGAAACCTAGGTCACAATCAAAGGGAATGACACTGAGGCTTCCCTGACCACGGGAGAGCTGGAGGGAGATTCTTGACCACTAACCTCACCCACACTGGATTTCAGGCTCACTGTTTTCAGGAGTGCTCAAGTGAGTAATTAATAGCTGATTCTTCTTGAGGGATATCTGGTTTGCAGGGAGGGTCTCATTCATCCTTTCGTTGGTGGTACCTGCTGCACAGGGTGATGGGACTGGGTGATCCCCGAGGGCAGGGATCTGACCAACCTTTCCCCAACACCAGCACTGTGCCTGCCCGGTGGGGCCCAAGACCATGTGAGTTGAATGAACAGGAGGGAAGACTGGTTTCAGAGCTGCCTTTCTCCCAGCTGCTGGTTTGGTGGGATTTGGACTTGATGGCACAGCAGGATCAGATAGGGCTCACCCCAACATGCCTGGGATGGGCAAGTCTGTGATGGTGAAGGCTGTTATTGCAGGAATTGCAGCATCTTTCCTCTTGGGCACTGCAGGTGTCTCCTTTGACGTGGGAATTTCCCATATCAAAGGAGGTATTCTGGGGGGAGACGATAATTTAAGACTCTATGGATCTATAAAAGGTACCTGCTATGACATGTATTTACTTGAACCTGTGGGCTCAGGCAATCCTCTTGCCTCTGCCTCCCAAAGTGCTGGGATTACAGGCATGAGCCACCATGCCCAGCCATGTGTGTTTACTATCCAAACTATGACTTAAAGTGGTACCTCATAAAACAGGAAGGAACAGGTGAGCCCAGTTTTCTCCTCTCACCCTTCCTCCCAAGCAAGCAGATGACAGAGATGATGACACATGTACCATAATTTGGGCCCAGACAGCAATTCCTCTATCATACTGGGCCAGGTTCCCACTCTCTTGCTCCTGATCAATGTGAGCAACTCTCCTCTACTCAGTTTGCATATCCGTAAAATGGGAGGGTGGGGTTGGACTAGACCCTTGCTGCTCAAAGCCTGATCTGCCAACCAGCAGCAACCTCACCTGGAGCTTGTTAGAAAGGCTGACTCTAGACCTGCCCAATCAGAATCTGCATTTTTACAATTTCCCGGGTGAGGAGATTGATACCCACATCAAAGTGCTGGCTGTATTAGGCGTCATGCTCCCATTAGCGTCTACATTCTGTGAGGCTGAAACTGAATTGCAAGTTGTTTCATCTTTAGGAATTGGAAGTACAGTTTCTGGAAGAAACCAGGCTTTGGAGTGTCTGGGGTTTTGGGTCTTTGGGGCAATGAGAGAGGTGTGGGCAGGTGTGTTTTCAAAAGGGAAACATAGCACCCTGGTATGCTCAGATTTGCAGAAGCAGAGGGTCTTCTAGGTGCTTCTGTCTGAGGAGACAAGTGGGAGCTGCCTGCCCCCCGGGGGGTCCTGCACAGCAGTCCCACACTCACCACCTAATGAGACTGAGAAAGGGCTGGTGGAAGGGATCCAGGACTGCGGGAATTTCCCAGGCTGTGTTTACCTGTGAACCACAAGGGGGCTGGGCGGCCCTGTCTCCTACTCCTTTTCCCTGAGGATGCAGCGTCAGGACCAGGTGACCAGAGAGATGCATTTCTGTGCCGGAGACAGCTGGACCCGGGGAGGGACAAGAGGCAGACTGGGGAGTTGGCTGCCCTCTGCTGATCCAGGCTCTTACTAGGAATGCTAGAGATGGGTTTCTGTCACAAACTGTCAGAGGAGCTTTCTGTTCTGAAGGAACGAGATCTCTGGGGTCAGCTTTCCTGTTTCCATGGTTTCTGGCGGCTGCTAGGATAGACCTTTGAGTTATCCAGAAAAGGGTCTAAGATATCCTGTGCAGGTGCCCTAGCCCTCCAGAAACCGTGGCATGGATTTAAAGGTCCATGGACAAGAAACTTAGGTCACAATGGAAGGGGGAAGATGCTGAGGTTTCCCTGACCATAGGAGAACTGGGAAAAGATTCATGACCACCTTCCCCCAACCTCACCCACACTCGATTTCAGAATCGTTGTTTTGTCTCCAGGGGGCAGAGAAATAGCTCAAATCAAGCATTTACTCCTCCCAGTAAAGCTGGGTGAGAGCTTGCCAGAAGTGGAGTTATTGTCCCCCTTTTACAGAGCGTGGATTCTGGAGCCGGACCACCTGGGTTCAAATCCTGAATGAACCACTGACTAGCTCTGTGACCCTCAGCAGGAATTCAGGCCCCACCCAGACCTGCAGAACCAGAATCTGTGTGTTAGCAAGCTCTCCAGGGAGTTGCAGGTGCACGCCAAAGTTCAGGAAATGCCAGCTGTATCATCTCTCATATTCCTACCAGTCCTGTATTTTGAGAGCCTGAGATTATATTGCAAATAACTTAATCTTTAGGAATTAAAAGTACAACTTTTGAAAAAGAGAGCATGGCCAGGTGCAGTGGCTTACACCTTTAATCCTGGCACTTTGGGATGTTAAGGCAGGAGAATTGCTTGAGCCCAGGAATTTAAGGTCAGCCCAGGCAACAGACCTTGTCTCTACAAAAAATACAAAAATTAGCCAGATGTGATGGTGTGTGCCTGTAGTTCCAGCTACTCAGGAGGCTGAGGAAGAAGGATCACTTGAGCCTAGGAGGCTGAGGATGCTGTGAGTCTGTGTCATCCCACTGTACTCTAGCCTGGGTAACAGAGTGAGACTTTGTCTCAAAAAAAACACAAAAAAACAAACAAACAAAAAACAGGGAGGGAGAGAGAGAGAGCAGACTTTGAACTTCCTCACCTATTAGCTGTGTGACCTTGTCAAATTGTATACTTTGTGCCTCAGTTTCCCCACCCATAAGCTAGAGAAAGTAATGATACCTAGCTCAGAGGATTGCTATGAGAGACTAAGTTAGAGTCAATATATGAAAAATGATGCATAAAGCAGTGTCTGGCACCTGGTAGGGCTATGGCGGTATTTGCTTCTGAGATTATTATTGTCATTGCAGATGAGAAAGCTGTGAACTTCAGATGCCTTAAGTAACTGACTCAAGCATGTTGTATGAGGTGGCTAGGGTGGACAGAGCAAAGTAGCACGGACTGGGGGAATTCAACAACAGAGATTTATTGTCTTATGACTCTGGAGACTAGAAGTCTGGAGCAAGGTGTTGGCAGAGTTGGTCCCTTCTGAGGCCTCTCTCCTTGGCTTGTAGATGACCAACTTCTCCCTGTAGCCTCACAGGATCTTCCCTTTGTCCCTGTGTCCTAACATCCTCTTTTAATGCGGTCACCAGTCGAACTGGACTAGGGCCTGCACACAGGACCTCATTCTACCTTAATGACCTCTTTTAAGGTCCTAGCTCCAAATACAGTCCTATTCTGAGGGACTGGGGGTTAGTACTTCAACATACAAATTTTGGGAGCACACAGTTCAGCCCTCGACAGGTAGGAAACCATTGAGGGGCATCAAGCATCAATCAAACTGTGCCCAAGGAAAGTCATGAGGGTGTGATCAGTTCCAAAGCCTGCTGCTTCTCAGAGAGAGAAAAAGTGACTTATATACATGTATATCATTTTAAGGGATGTGTCCAGATTTATTAGGCTCAAATCAAACATATCCCCTGAACCCTGCTAAGTGAGGCAAAGAGTAAACCTGCAGATTATTGTATTTGG
Organism: Carlito syrichta; assembly: GCF_000164805.1. Classification (NCBI taxonomy): domain Eukaryota; kingdom Metazoa; phylum Chordata; class Mammalia; order Primates; family Tarsiidae; genus Carlito; species Carlito syrichta. The sequence continues at coordinate 133,227 of NW_007233268.1, read as the reverse complement.
TCCATGGAACTATCTCTTTGTCTCCTTTGCCCAAGAAGACTGCAGCTTGCCATTTGGAACCTGAGTTCCTTGGGGACTTGCCTCTCACTGCCCTAGCCAGTAAGATACTCCAGAGTCAAGATTCACATCTGATTCCCCTCTGTCCCTCCCACAGGACCTAATCCAGGGATATATGAGCTGACATTTTCTGAGCTAGTGTATTTCATTTGATCCTCACAACTTCTGGTTATGAGTACCACTATTAGCACCATTTTAACAATGAGTAGGCGTAGAGAGATTGAGTGACTTGCCTAAGGTCACGCAGCCAATGAGAGCCAGAGTTGGAACTCAAATCCAAGTTTTCAGATCCCATCTCCTGGGCTCTTTCCACATGCTACTGAGTGTCCTTGATACCAACAGCCTCCATGTTTTGAGCAATGGCAGTGGGTCAGGCACAGGATCTCTTTTGATTCTCACAATGATCCTAATTTAGGGTGCATCATCTCAGTTTTACAGATTTTAAAAAGTGAGGCCCAAGTGGCCAGATGGTTTTCCCAATGTCTCTGGAGGGTGTGCTCTTGGCCACTGCACTGTCCTGTTAGTCGCTGAGCTGAGCCCTGCGTAGGTTTGCCTGACACAAGAATTGCATCACACAGGATAGGCAGGGAGTACTATACCTGTTTCTCTGCTGACTCATCCCAAGAAACGAGCTTCTGGATGACCCTGCTGGTCTTGTCTCACCTCCTTCCTCAACTGCTTAAACTGGCCCTTCCCCTACCTCCCTCTCCCTTGAAGATCCCTAGAAAAAGTCCCAGCTTCCACAGCTTCTCTGGGCAGCAGGAATCCTCATCCCCAGGGGTCCAGATGCCATGGGGTGTGCTCTTGTCAGTGTTGTTGCTCTGGGTCTCTCTGGAGGTGCTCATAACACGTGTCCCTCTTGCTCTGCAGATGACAAGCCTAGACTCCAGTGCAACTGTGGCTGGGGCTACCTGAAGAGAGAGCAGAGCCCTAAGCGCCTGGTGGGTGATGGCCATGGACAGGGACGCCAGCGAGAAACACTTCCCACCCCTGCTTTTCTTCCAGTGTCTCCTTGGCCCTGAGAGGCCTGAAAAACACCAGGACCACGAAGCAGCTGGGCGGGGGGCTGCTGAGCTTCTGGGCCATTCCAACTTATTGTTGTGAAGACTTGTGGAGGATTCTTCAGAAAAGGGTGTCTGCATTTTTTTCCCCCACAGGCTCCACTCAGGAAGTTCACTGTGTCTTTTAAAGGACAGGTCTGCTCTGGCCATCATGACCTGGTCTCTGAGTGGCCCTCGAACCCAGCGAGGACAGTGGTCATCCAACCAACAGCTTCCTGCAGAGACTTCCAGCACCGTGAGCCACCATGTGCTCTTCAGAGGTCTTTGGTAGCTGGGAACTGTTCAATACCATCTCGCCAGTCCAGAAGCCAAATCTCAATTCTCGTTGCCAGAAAGTTTTTAGTGGCCAGTGGAGAAAGCTGTGCTCCCTGGTGAAATTTGAGAATCTTTTAAGATTTACTTCGACAGAGTGCTTCTTGGAACATATGTCCCCAGGCAGGCTGGAAACCACTCACAGTCAAGAAAGCACAGATGACCACTTGCCCAACAATGCAGGAGTCACTCCTTTGGGGAGTTTTCTGCCCCTATGGCTCAGATAGCTACTCTGACAGAGCAGAAGTTCTCACTATTATTCGGAAGGGGAGTGGTGAGCTTAGTCCCTCCACATGGAATTGTTGTTACATCCATCTACAAAGTAATGTTGTTTTGACTTTGAAATGACCTATGATACAATCAGAAGATGTCAGAACTTCAGCAAATGTCCTTGTCACCAGCCTTCTCACTCTACATGGGAAGTCTGAGGCTGACAGAAGGAAATATCTTGATGAGGGTCATATCTTGATGAGGGTGTGTTAGGGCAGAAGGGGTGCCCCCACCCAGCCTGCCCTCCATGCCCTGCCGCCTCCAACCTTGCTGTCTGTTGTCTTCCTTTGTCAAGCGAAGGTGCCAGCCCATGGCATGAAAGTCCCAGGAGTACATGGGGCCCTTTGGCAGCAGATCGCCAATCCCTTTGGTTTTTCTAAACTGATGGAGACTTGAGAGCAGGACTTTGCCTTTCCCCCGAGGACCACAACACGCTCCTGTCCCTGGTGTCCCCGCCTTTCTATTGCAAAGAGCATGAAATTGAGCACTCCTCTTTTGGGGCCATGGGAAAGGCGCCATCCCCAGATGCTGCAATGCATGACATCGGCAATTGGGCCAAAGCGACTAGAATGGGCTCCGTTGTTCTCGGCAGAGTGGGCCTGGGTCAGGCCGGGTGCCTGTTAAGAGGACACCGCCGGCATTGATTCTAAGAGTATTCTTTCCTCCCTCTCCCGGCCTCCCAAGCGCACCTGTATGGGAGGGCACCAGGCAGGGGGACCTCGTGTGCTTGCTTCAGAACCTCCTGCCTGCCCTGACTCACTGATCTCACACAGAGGGTCTCACTTTGGACTGAAAGGTCAGGGGTAATCAGATGTGTGGCCGAGCTAGTTCGAAAGGAGGAGCCTGTGTTGGGTGAGATAGATCAGCCTCTTTCTCAGCGTGGGAGAAGATCTGTTTGTTACGGGGCACAACTAAAGTCATATTCAGGGGAGGAATTGGGGAGACAGCGTAGAAGCTGCCCATCTAGGCTGTGTGGGCTACAGGGGACTCAAACAAAAGACATTATATCCAAGGGGTATTATATTCTGAAAGAGAAATCTCAGATCTTTTTTTTTAAGTTCCTGTCTTGAAGTTTACCTAGATGGATTCCTATATTAACCTTCTCTATGAATAAAAGGAAGACAATAACAGTGGCTTCAATAAAATAGGAGTTTAATTCTCTCTCTCATAAAAGTAAGTCCGTCGTCTGGGCACAGTGGTGTTCACTTGTAAATTGAGTTACGAGGAAGCTGAGGCGGGAGGATCACTTGAGTCCAAGAGTTTGAGGCCAGCCTGGCCAACATAGCGAGGCCCTGTCTCTAAACAAATTTTTTAAAAAGTAAGTCCATCATCTAGGGCCATTTTGGTTCTATGCAGTGTCAGAGCCCAGGTTCTTTCTATTTGAGTTGCATGGTTCCCACTGCATGGCCCAAGATAGCTACCGAAGATCCAGCCATCATATCTGCATACCAACCAGCAGGAAGGAGGAAGGAAGGAAGAAATTATCTCTGCCTTTCCTTTAAGGACATTTCCTGAAATTCACATACTGTATTGGCCAGAACTTAATTCCAAGGCCATAGTAATGCAAGGGAGACTGAGGAATGTAGTGGTTTATTCTTGGTGGCCATGACTCCAGATAAAAATCTGGGGTTATGTTACTGAGGAAGGAGGAAAAGATAGATGTTGGGAAACAATTAGCTATCTGTGCCCTACCTTCCTCCTGGGTAAGTAAAATGAAGAGGGTTTATAACATATAGGCATCAGTATTTAGATTTTCAACACTATTATCCAAGACTGGTTTTAAAAGCACAGACTGATAACATAAAGGTGAGAAATCAGTCAGTCCACAGCCTCATTTTAAGGATTAGGAAACTGAGATCCAGAGAGGTTAAACAAACCAGCTGAGCTCACACAGCAAGTTAGTGGCATCTAATCCCCAGCTCATGTTCAGTGGGAGGACTTTTGTTCTCTTCTGTTTCTTACTTTAAGAAAAAAGCTTCATTCTGGAGGGCAGGAAGCTCGAGCGCCAAGGCTGAAATTCCATCCATCACTTGGTCTCTTGAGCTGCAGGACACAGGCAGGATAGTGGCAGGGTTTGCATGCCCCGATCTGCCCAGCCCTGTGTCATGGCAGTGGAGGAAGCCATTAGTGAGGACTCTGCCCTGGGCTGACTGGAGTGTGCCCGCTCTGGCACTGTCCAGTCCCCTGCCTCTGTGTGTGCATATTGGCTCTGTCTCCGTGTCTGTCCTGCATACTGATTCCAGCCCATCAAGGTCACATATCTGACTCTGGTGAGCTTCTCTTTCAGGGAGCCCTCTGCCAGGATGGGAGCAGTCAGGAGGCAGGACTTCCCCCTCAAGGCCATTGTGACAATCAGCTGGCTCATGCTAGCCTGCTTCCCTGGGGTCATGTCTACAGGTGAGTTCTACAAATATTTGGACCTCTGTGTCTCAGTGTGGAAGACACAGCCCCTCACTGAAGCAAGATTGCCATCTGGAGAGCCAGGAAAGAAGCCCTGGAATGGGCCAGGATGGCTGGGCCCTGCCCATCCTTACTAGTGCCTTGACCCCAGGCGAGTCTCATCCTGGACTTCAGTTTCATCATTCATAACATAAAGGGGTTGGAATGGGATCAGGGGTTGCAAACTCAGTGTCACCAGGAGCTGGACACCTGACATGGATGAGGGACACCGGCCAGGTAGGGACTGTGGTCACCTGGAATGTTGAGGCCCCTCTGAAGGGGCACCGACTTCTCAGTTCTAGTCGATTGCTGCTGTGTAAGAGTATGGATCTCCTGTTGTAGGATCTTCTGAATTTCTAGAAGCCAGAAATCTAGATTTTTATGTGAAAACTCCTTAGTCTTTAAATGTTAGCAATTAATTCAAATGTTAAAAATCACTCTAGGGGTCCAGAAACACACACACACACACACACACACACACACACACACACACACACATATATACTTTTTGAGGGCCAACCTTCCACCTCTGTCTGGGCCATCTGAGCTCAGTCCCATCTTGGTGTCATGAGATCATGAGATCTGGGTACATGAAAGCACTTTTCAGCTGTGATGCTCTAAGCAATGTTGAGGTCTATTTTTTGGTCTCAATATTGTTGGTTTTTTATTTAAGTGACTTTGAATTAACATCCAGAGGTGCAAGGCAAATATCCCTGCATTATAGGAAGCAGCACTCAGATAAACAAACTTGGAGTAGAAGATGGTAAGAGGCTAGACATGGTGGCTCACACCTGTAATCCCAGCATTTTGGGAGGCCGAGGCAGGAGGATTGCTTGAGCCCTGGAATTCAAGACCAATCTGGACAACATAGCAAGACCTCATATCTACAAAAAAATTTTAAAAGTTAGCCAGGTGTAGTGATGCACACCTGTAGTACAGCTATTCAGGAGGCTGAGGCCGGAAGACATCCTGAGCCTGGGAGGTTGAAGCCACAGTAAGCCTTGATCATGCCACTCTACTCCAGCCTGGGCAACAGAGTGAGACCCTGACTCAAAAAAAAAGATGATGGAAGGTAGGGGACAATTTTTAAATTTTGAATAGGGGTTGAGTACTGTATTACCATCAAAATATTAAATTAAAGTGAATTGCTTTTTTAAGTGCTATTATTATATTCATTGAGGTTGATGCTTTTCTATAATAAGGATAAAGAATATTACATGGTATTATGTTTTGCTTTTTTAACCCATTGATGGAAGAAAGTTATCTATAGTCATAAGTAGTGGAAGTCCTTTGCTGGGATTTCTGTAGAGTCTTTCTGATTCTCAGAGCACATAGCGAGCCAATCAGTATTTTAACTTTTGATGTGATCATTGACAATATTTCCTGAATTCATTCATGTATCCTTTTGTTATTTATTTCCTTAATAAACACAAAGGGGCCATTGACTGTGCCAGGAACTGGATTTGGGCTTATCTTTTAGGGTAACCTGCCAGAGCAGTGTACACATGTACTTGCTTGATTATTTCCTCTTACACCCTGGTACTTGCTGTCTGCATATACACCATTTGGAAAAGAGGCTGTGCCTCTGGTTCCCTCTGGTCTGTGCCTTTCATGGACATCAGAGGGACACAAAAGCCAACCCCTGCCATTCAAACTCCAAGTAGGTTGGGCCTTGCCACTGCTTGAGGCCCTTGGCATTTACAAGAGGGGGAAGATCTACTTTGGTGACACTCCAAAAACAACAAAATTTTTTTCTGAATTAGAGAGACCCAAAGCTCAAGTTGGGGCTGACAGCGAGGTGGAGGGAACATGAAGGAGGGTTGTTGGGGTTCTGGAAAGAGGGGGATAGGGAGTGAGACTTGGCACATGAGTACTTGCCTTGTGCTTTGCAGAGAAGAGTGGAAGGGCCAGTCACTGCCTTCAGGTGAGCCAAGAGGACAACGCAGTGCAGCCTTGGGGACCATATCTGGCTCTATTGAGTACAGATAGAGGGCTAACCCCCTTCCAGCTCTCCTTGAGATGTATGAATATGGCACAGACATACTTATTCCAGAAGTAACTGAATACGGATCGAGTGTCATTGGGACCCTACATGCCGGTCATTACACTGAAGCTGGAATCCCTCCTCAGATCTGTGTTGGTTCACTGTACCCTCTTGGCCTGAGTGGCACAGCCTCTCTTAAGCTCACTTCCTCAGGGGCTGAGCCATAACGCTTGCCTCCATTCTTCCCAGCACCTACCTGGAACCTTCACTTCTGAGGCCGTGCCCTGCCATGGACTCCCCTGAACACCACCTTCCCACCCCCTTATCTCTGCCCAGGTTCATGTGAAATAGATCGTTTCATACTTCACACCCTTGCAGGCACAGAGAAAATGAGGGTGTTGGGGCCCGTTCTCTGAGCCAGTCCATTTTCATCCTGTTTTGTCCACTGCCTCTTCCTGCCTCTTTCCCTCTGGTTTTTTCTTTGCTATCGTGGAGATTGTTCCAGCTTCTGGGACAGCATGAGTCCTCCTCCTTGACCCACCATAGTACACTGCTGGAGAGAACCTTGTTAGCCATACGGAAATGGAAGGGAAGTAGGGAAGCCTCTGCACTCCCTACTGTGGGTCTTTTAGGTTCAACTAAAATGCAGGTGCACTAGGTGACCACATGTCATACCGGTCATCAGACTTACTTGGGAAAGTTAGGAGGGAAAACACTGATACCATGAGGGCAGCCTCAGGCCATTTTCTTCCACGGGCATCACCCTGGCACATCCCACACAGCCTTCCAGATCTATTCTCTTTGGCTCCCAGGGGACAGCTCAGGTGAGAGAAAATAAGACTGTCACTGGACAAGTGGGGGAGCCACTCTGTTTTAGAAGCCTCGTGTTTCACCAGAGCCAGCATCTCTTATAGCAACTCTATAGAGTTACTTTTCAGGGTTCTGGCAAAACATCCAATTACAAGAGTCATGACCCCCAGGGAAGCCCACAACATGAGGTCTCCATCAGGTATAAATAGAAACTGTAACTGTAGTTCCTCCCAGTTGAGTTGTCGTTCGCCAATCAAGGATCATTTTGTTATAAGCAATGTTGCTAGGTAACACAGTACATACGACACCATCTTTCTCAGGTTTCCAGGGGAACAGAGCTAGAAAATTAACCAAAGGTCTAATTCTCATGCAGAGGGGAAAGAGTTGTGTTAAACTCTTCAAATATTACTTTCCAGGAGACAGAATGTCTTGGAAGCTGAGTGATCTGGATAAATCATATAACTTCAGATGTTGGAATGTCCTGCGTAGCTATCTGGTTTATCTTGTATTTTTAAATGAGAAAACTGAAACCAGAAAGGGAAAGTCACTTGTTTACAGATACACGATGAACTAACTAATGAGAGACATGGGACTGGCCCCTCATTTCCTGCCTCCTGTATCAGGGAGTCTCTCATTTTCTGAGGGTCATGCTTTTTTTTTTTAACCCTCTGAGAGAGGAGGTGGGGACCATGAAGATGCTTCAGACCTCCTGGTCTGTAGCAACTCTTGCTTGGTGAGGCTGGTAGATGGAAACACTGATATCTCTCTGTCCTTGGCAGTGGCCACTGGATGCCCTGATCAGAGCCCTGAGCTGCAGCCCTGGAACCCTGGCCATGACCAGGACCATCATGTTCACATCGGCCAGGGCAGGACACTGCTGCTCACCTCTTCTGCCACAGTCTACTCCATCCACATCACAGAAGGAGGTAAGCCAATCCTTCCACTTTTCTCCCCCTTTCCTCCACTCCCTAGAGCCTAGCAGATAAGGTGCAGGTTGCCATGACTTCAGATGGATGGAGTAAGTGTTACATGTTTTGGGCTCATGTCAGAGCATCTGGTTGTTTGAGATAACCATCAGCTCTGAGCTCTTAGAAATGACTGGTTAGAGGTCCAATCGCAGTGAAAAGAGGCTTTATAGAGGAAACTCCTTATTAGTGCTGTGGGCAGTCCTGCTTATCTTACTTTCAGAGGCTCGGTCATTAAATGCAGTACATATAGGCATGGCAGTTATCCAGATGGGCATTATTCACACCTTGCAAAGCAGAGAGAAGAGAAAAGTAATCACAAAGGACCCTTCGTATCCATGGGTTCTGAATCCATAAATTCAGCCAAGGGCGATTTGAAAATATTCTAAAAAAATCATAACTGTACTAGACATGCACAGATTTCTTTTCTTGTCATTATTTTCTAAAAATACAGTTTAACAACTATTTACATAACATTTACATAGTATTAGGTATTGCAGGGAATCTAGACATGGTTTCAAGTGTATGGAAGAATGTGCGTAGGTTATATGCAAATACTATGCCATTTTATATCAGGGACTTAGGCATCTGCAGGTTTTAGTAACTGAGGGAGGTGCTGGAACCAGTCCCTCACGAATATCGAGGGACAACTGCACTCGTAAGCACAGCAAGCACAGGAATGTTTGGAAGACGTGCCTTTTTTGCCTGCCTGGGTGAGATGGAGGTCTGTCCTTGGCTCTGCTGTAATCTTAGCCTTGACACCTTCTTTATATATATTTAACATATAATATATATGTAAAGAACACATACACACACATATATATTCTAAAAGTTTGATTTAATTAGCAAAAATATATGCTATAATGCTTATCAAGCATTAAGTCAAAATCCAAGTAGTAGAATCTGCTATTTCATGTAAAATTTAGATAGTTAATTGCACAGGACATCTGATTAGAAACTTTGGAATAGAATCAGTGATATTTTATACTCAAGAAAAAGCCCAAACAAAAATAAGTCAATTGTGAAATCATGTGAAGAAGAAAGCTCCAGAAATGTTCTGTCTAATCTTTCTCAATCTCAAACCCTCAACATTATTGTCTTGGAACTATTTAAGTGGACAGGTGTGAGGATATTTAAGAGTAAATTTCAAAGGTGTCTTATGTCTTTTTGTTTTCCCCACACAATGACTGCATTTTAGCACAACTAATTTGTGTTCTTAAACCTCACCCCATTCCTCCCGCTTCAGGCAAGCTAGTCATTAAAGACCACAGCGAGCCAATCGTTTTGCGAGCCCGGCACATTCTGATTGACAACGGAGGAGAGATGCATGCTGGAAGCACCCTCTGTCCGTTCCAGGGCAATTTCAGCATCGTTTTGTATGGAAGGTGGGTAGACCACTCCTGCGGGTCAAATGCTACCCTTGGTTCTGATAGGAAGCAGAGAGGAGGGCAAGAGGGCAAGCCTTTAAGATAGGAACAACATTTTATTCTCCCAGATGGAGGCCATGGGCAAGACAGACATGGTGCTCGGGCGAGCTGGGGAAGTTCATGAGGTGTGTCATTAATCGGGGCCCGGGGGCTGCACTTGGGTTATAGAAGTCACTGCCAGCCTTGCAACTACCTTCTAATCAAGTCCTGTTCCGGGAAGCTCTGCAAGCATTTCTTTAATGGGCTATGATGGACAAGATATGGGAGCATGCCATGTGGTATTTGCCTCTGGCTGTGTTCCCTCTTTAAGCTACTGAGAGTTCTAAGAAGTAATAGCCGAGAACACACAGGTATACAGTGCATGTCCAGGTGGTTTCACATCTGATATAGACCAAAATAGAAAACACTCAGAACTGAAAGGAAGAAATGCCAACATGTGCACTAATAATGAGTATTTCTGCTTGGCCCTGTGGACATCATTTTGTCTGGCTTAAGAAGACCAGGTGGCTAATGTTATTTTTACCAACCTTAGGCGATCACCAGAGGTGTGACTTGATCTGTGGTGTCCCCAGTGGGAGTGAGGGAGCAGTGACTCCCGGGTCCCCTCTGGGTTCAGCATCCAGGAAAGATGTGTGTCTGGGGTGCTGTTTCCTCTTACAGGGCTGATGAGGATGTGCATCCAGATCCCTACTTTGGCCTAAAGTACATTGGAGTTGGAAGAGGAGGCACCCTCGAGCTGCATGGACAGAAGAAGCTCTCCTGGACGTTTCTGAACAAGACCCTGCACCCGGGGGGCATGGAGGAAGGAGGTTATTTTTTCGAAAGGAGTTGGGGCCACCGTGGAGTCATCGTTCATGTCATTGACCCCAAATCAGGCACAGTCATTCATTCTGACCGGTAAGGTAGTCCTTCACTGAAATGCATACTCATTTATGCAACATAGACTTATGAGCTCATGCCCGGGCCAGATGCTGCTTTGGGTGAGAACAGCAGTGACTGAGACAGGTGGGGATCCCTATCCTCAGGGAGGTGTTTCCTTCACTGGGCATTTGCCTAAATCATACTGAATTGAATAGGGACAGACATGCATTCACATGCATACGACACAATTTCAGATAATGATAACTGGCAATGGGGGGCGGGGAGACAGAGCAAAATTGGAGAAAACCAGAAAAAATCACTTTGGACAAGGTTATCAGGGAAGGCCAGTGTGTAAGGAAACAACATTTGTGCTGAGATCTGCCTGACGAGGATATGTCAGAAAAAAAAATGTGCATGACAGAGAGCAGCAAGTGCAAGAGCCACAGGTGCAAAAGGGCATGATGTCCTCCAAGGATGGAGAGGTCACCAGAGGGGCAAGAGTGCAGCGGATGATGGGAAAGCGGCATGTGATCATGTGGCAGTTACAGGTAGGGACGGGGCAGGACCTTGAAGGCCACGGTAAGGTGGTGGGTTTATTCTAAGTTGGACGCAAAGCCCCTGCAGGGCTTTAAGAAGGGCAGGATCTGAAGTAAAAGAACATTGTGGCTGCTAGGTAGAGAATGGATTGATGGTGGAGGCAAAAGTAGAGACAGCAGAGGGGGTTAGGCAGCTTCTGCTGTGGTCCAGGCAAGAGATGGTGGTGGGGAGAACTCAGGCAGAAGCCATGGCAGTAGAAATGGATCATGCTCGAGAAATGAGGGATGCTCGGAATGCAGGGTGGGCAGGTCTCCCGCTCCCCACCTCAGCCTCTTCTCTGGCTCTGACACATTCTACAGAGGCTGGATCTGCCCCTCAGCTCCCATGGACTCCCATCCTGGCCCTTCAGAGGCAGCCCCAGGCCACTTGGGGGGGATGACATAACTGGGTGGACTAGCAGGGACAGAGCTATCCTCGGGCTGCAGGGAGGAGGAGACACAGGACTCCCCAAGAGCAGGGCAGGAGTGCTGAGTGTCACTGTGATGGCAGGCAGCAGGCTCCGGCTGTGGTGGGGGTGGGGCAGTGGGAGCTGAAGTGCTTGCTGGCGCTCAGGGATGACCAACCTTTGCCCCCCCCAGTGAATATTAGTAACAGTAATATAATCACTGGACTTTGTGCAAAATAGTGTTCATCACCTTAGCTGTCACTGCACTTTAGTCTTCATCAACATTCCATGAGGCAAGTTCTGTTTTCCCCATTAAACAGATGAAAACATGGAGGTCAAGTTTGCTCAGTCACAAGATTGGCATGTGTCAGAGATGGGATCTGAATCCAGGTCTGCTGGGGCCCTTCACATGGTGTTGCCTCCATGGGTGTCCTGGTGACAGTCACCTGCCTTGGCCTGGACCTGAGCAAGCCTGAGCCCATTGGGAACAACTGAAGCCTTGATTGACACACAGTGTGTCAGAGACCCCTTGTCTCCACCCTAGAGGGGATGGTCTCCTCAACCGTGTGCTGGCTCCTTGGTGCTGCTTCTTCAATAATACATTACTGTTATTTGTGGAATGCAACTTGAAATGTTACTAGCTGGGTGCCCTGGCTCATACCTGTGATCCCAGCACTTTGGGATGCGGAAGCAAGAGGATTGCTTGAGCCCAGGAGTTCGAGACCAGCTTGGGCAACATAGTGAGCTCTCATCTACAAAAAAATAAAAAAATAATGAGCTAAGCACAGTGGTGTGTGCATGTAGTCCCAGCTATTTAGGAGGCTAAGGTGGGAGGATTACCTGAGCCCAGAAAGTCAAGGCTGTGGTGAGCTGTGATCGTGTCACTGCACTCTAGCCTGGGTGACTCAAAAAAAAAAAAAGTTTAATTTATTACTGAACTAAATAATGAGAAGTGGTCCTGACAGCGTTGTGGGGTTGCAGAGATAAAATGGCAGCTTGCTCCAAATATCCTTTGCCTAAGGTATGTGCTGGAAACCTCAAGAATTCCATGGCTGAATGTGTATAAGTAAAGATATTAATAAACACACACACAGTTACATAAACACAGGCTAAAGTCATCTGAGGTTACCTGGAGGAGCAGAAACGGAGGTCAGGAAGGCAGCAGGGATTTGATTAGGTGGAGAAAGGATGGGGATGATGACGAAGACTGGAGGGGAGAGGTCTTCGGGCACTGAGAAGCACTAGGCTTGCCACAGACGGTTCCTGGGAGGGGCAGGGAGGATGTGAATTAGGAGGAATTGGACCAGGTTCCGCAGACAGCTGAAAACAAGTTTAAGACCTCGGGAGCACCTATCCAGCCACCACCCGTACCACCATTGTTTTTCTTTTCAAAGCCTCCTTGGCGACTCACGCTGACTTATTTTTCCAGATTCATCTTAGAACTATTTTGTTTAAGTTCCAAGGCACATTCTTTTGGAATTTCCATTGTAATTGTATAAAACCTTTATACTTATGCGGGGGAGAGTTGGAATCATTACAAAATTGTGTTTTTTCTCGCCATGGGTATAGATTTTCCTTTTTGAAATTTCTATTCCATGAATATTTTATGGGTGTGAGGGTGGGTTACCGTTGTCAATTTTGAGATGATCTATTCTTGCTCTGGTAAGAGATCTGCCGTGTAATGTTGTATAGCAATACTATTGAACACGTTGCAATTTGTTAAGAAGGGAGATCTCATAGTAAATGTTCTTACCACAGTATAAAGTAAAATAATTTTTTAAAAAGTAAACAAAAAAATAGGAATGCAATAACAGTTACCATGGTCAATGTTTGTCACTGCTACTCTATAAATCAGAGATTACAATTTAGCAATTCTAAGATGCATTATTATAAGCAGACTGCTCTAGGGGTGGGAGAAGTGATTTGGGATAATCTCTGTGTAATTTCCAGGAATTTGGGCATTGATGTTTCAGTCTGTATCAGAAATATAAATTTCTACTGGACACAGTGGCTGATGCCTGTAATCCCAGCACTTTGGGAGGCAGAGGCAAGAAGATTGCCTGAGCCCAGGGGTTTGAGAGCAGCCCGGGCAACTTGCAAGACTTTGTCTCTACCATAAATCAAAAAGTTAGCCAGGCATGATGGCATGTGCCTGTGGTTCCTGCTCTTGGAAGGCTGAGACAGAAGGATCGCCTGAGCCCAGTAGGTTGAGGCTGTGGTCGCCATGAGCATGCCACTGCACTTGAACCTGGGTGAGTAACAGAGTGAGACTCCGACTAACTCTTAATATATATAATATACATATATATATTACACACACACATATATATTTATATATATATACTTTATGATGCTTTGGCTATCTAAACTATCTCCTAAAGTCAAGCTGTTGCAAGAGGCATGAGCTGCTGTCTCCGGGCAAAAAGGGAAAATCAAAAGGCATAGACCCCGAGTGTGCGACCCACTCAGTGTCTTCAAGCTTGAGGTTCCTGCTGCTACAATCATTTCTTTGGCTTTCTTTCTTTCTTTCTTTCTTTCTTTCTTTCTTTCTTTCTTTCTTTCTTTCTTTCTTTCTTTCTTTCTTTCTTTCTTTCTTCTTTCTTTCTTTCTTTCGCAGGATTTATTGAGAGGACAGGAAAGCTCCCACAGTAGGAAGGGACCCAAAGGGGTTGTCCTTCTTTTTGGGGGGGGAACACGGTCTCACTCTGTGTCATCCAGGCTGGAGTGCAGTGGCACAGTGCAGCTCACCACAACCTTGACCTCCTAGACTCAGGTGATCCTCCTGCCTCAGCCTCCCAAGTAGCTGGGACTACAGGGATGTGCCACCACGCCAAACTAATGTTTTTATTTTTTTGTAGAGATGAAGTCTCGCTGTATTGCCCAGGCTGATCTGCTTGACTCCTGGGCTCAAGCAGTCCTCTCGCCTAGGCCTTCCAACATGCTGGGATTGCAGGCGTGAGCCACCATGCCTCACTTCTTTGGCATTTTACCCGATGAATGATAATTATGGTCAAGTCAAATCTCTTCCTCTTGGGTATCACTGTATGGCATGCAAAATCATTAAACTTCATTGCTCTTTCAAGAAAAAAAGATTTTTCTTTAAAATCCACAGCCCTTGGGATCTTTGAATGACATGTTAGTGGTTGCAACATGGACACGTGCTTAGATCTCTGTCTCTATTTTTTGGTTCTTGTCGAGACTGTTCAAATCCCTTCTCTGCCCTTTTTAGGTTTGACACTTATAGATCCAAGAGAGAGAGCGAACGCCTGGTCCAGTATTTGAACGCGGTGCCCGACGGCAGGATCCTTTCTGTCGCAGTGAATGACGAAGGTTCTCGAAACCTAGATGACATGGCTCGGAAAGCGATGACCAGATTGGGCAGCAAGCACTTCCTCCACCTTGGCTTTAGGTACTGCTCATGGTTCCTCCTCCACTGGGCACTTTGTCCACCTGCACGGGGCACATCTGGGGGTTATCCTTAAAGGAAGCCTGGGTTTTTTTACAAGCATAGTCTACTCATAAAACGCAAGAGCTCTCTGTTTATGTGAACTCATTCACTTAGCCGCTTGCAAAATATTAAGTGAGCATCTACTGTGTGTAACAACCACGCTATTAGATATGCAGCTAATGTTCATTTTCTATTTCTTTAGCCAAGGGGCCCCGTCTCCTTTGTCTGGGCAGACACTTTGCATAATCTCTAAAAA